>NC_058147.1:15031996-15332621 GCF_011075055.1 Mangifera indica
TGCCAAATTTGTGCCTAAAGACCTATGAGGACTCTCCAAAAGGATGACATGAACCTTGTGTCTCTATCTGATACTATAGTCTTAAACATCCCATGTAATCTAACAATCTTTTGAATATATAACTTTCCTAACTGATTTATAGGGGTGGTATCCTTGATAGGCAGAAAATGCATCGACTTAGTCAATATGTCCATTATTACCCATAGTGTACTAAAACCACTTTAAACCCTCAGAAGCCCAACAATGAAATCTATAGAGATACGTTCCCACTTCCACTCAGAGGCTAAAACAATCCTGATGGTCTCTAGTATTAGACCTTAATCTACTGACATGTGAGACACTTAACAACATACTCACCCATATCTCTTTTCATGTCAAGCCACTAGAAACTCCTCCTCAAATCTTGATACATCTTTACACCCTCAGAGTGGGCAATATAAAGAGAGATGCGAGCTTCTGCAAGAATTCTTTGCCTCAACTCATTTCCAAGTGGAACACATACCTTGCCTCTGAATTTAAGAACACCATCTACTATCTAAAAATTTGATATGAAAGAAATAGGGAAGAAAATGAAGCAAAAATGGCATGCATATACATTTCATGCAAGAATCAAAGCATGGAAGAAGAAAGCATAAGAAAATTTAGAGTTTTACCTACTTCAAGATTTCTTTATTTGATAGAGATGATAAAGGAAGCCTTCCAAATGCAAGACCTCAAAATGGTTGGACCAACCAAGCAATTTCTCACTAAGGTCGAGCAAAGAGAAAATAGAGAGCAAATGTTTCTTTAGTGAGAGACGAAGTTAGATGAAAATGAGTTTGGTTAGTTTAAAATGAACTAAAGGCTCATATATATAATAATGGCTAATTAACAATTATGTAATTGTTATTTGGTCCTTTTAAATTCTGAATTTAAATTATGATAAACTTTAGCCACCTTAATTCTATCTCACTAGTATCTTAGCTTTTAGAATATTACATTTGCACTCATATAACACTTTTATATGATTTTAATTTTATAATCCTTCGAAAGGTGTTAGCCAACCTTAGATAATTAATTTCTATTCTAAAAAATGTTCGGTTTATTAGTGTGACCTTTAAGGCTCATCGTGGTATAGCCATGAGTCTTTTTCAAACAATCCAAAAGTGCATCCTGAAACTTAACAACTATAGAAAACATCCAATAATGTGTCATAGCCTCTAAAGCATGATAAAGAAACATTTCAAAAGACCTAATTTCCAAATCATACATTCCATGTCAGTAAGATCCTTTCGTTGTCCAATCTTGATCGATTTTGGGCTCATGATTTATTAAAACCCTAATTTCTATTCTCTATGAATTGTCAATCAATATATTCAGAACATGTCATCATGGACACCCTTCATATGATTTACGTAATACTTTGACTAGAGATTTTAGTTTCTAATAGTTATCGACATTTGTTTAGCAACTCAAATCTAAGTCAAATCAATAAATATCTTGTAACCAACATTTTGAGTCAACGGATCTCATCTTAATCATCATTTTGTTAGGGTAGGTGCTTTAAAGTCAATCGCGTTTAATATTTATAGTTGTAATTTTATATTAATCATTAACAAAAGATTGATTGTTATTCAATTCATATGTTATTTATTTATATAATCATGCAAATAACATACCCTTAGAATGGTAGTATTGTAATGAATGAGTTATATGATTGATTGTGGGAACTTTATGTACAAATTAAGTGGTCATTCTAGAAATGTCCATAATCCTAACATTACAATGAAAAAAGGCACATATAATGATGATGAGATTATTACAGTATTGAGCAAACCCATGAAAAGTAACGACAATTGTCACGTCTCAAAGTTATTGTAGATAGTTTGGTGCAACACATAACTACAAGTTATATATATGTTCACTAGACTGACTCGACTAGAGAATATCCATATGGATGGTTGCTCTAGTGTCTTTGAGCCTAAGGTCGTTAAACCGTCTCGTATAAGGATTGGTATGATTTGACGTTATCCAACATGTCATCGTAATTGGTATAACCATAAAGATAGCGATTGGTCATACTGTGAGATAAATAGAGGTTATGATTGATTAATAGAAAATCCATCACTCTTGAACACAAGAGAAGATATCTCATATGAGAAAATT
This sequence comes from Mangifera indica, assembly GCF_011075055.1. Classification (NCBI taxonomy): domain Eukaryota; kingdom Viridiplantae; phylum Streptophyta; class Magnoliopsida; order Sapindales; family Anacardiaceae; genus Mangifera; species Mangifera indica. The sequence goes on from NC_058147.1 coordinate 15,034,142, forward strand.
GAATGATATCCATGACTGTTTGAATCTATGGCCACAGTGAGATTAAGCAGTAGCCTAATTCATGTTGCTTATTGATGTGTATCAGTTCATATAGAGGAACCATTGAGATAGACACATTTTTATGTCTCAATCTTAAGGGATATTAGTTGATAAATAGATTAAATTACACGTAACTATGATGTTGAAAAAGTTTAAAAGATATTCATTGACATTTTATCATCTAGGTATCCACGACACCTTGCTAGAGGCCAATCTTGGTTTATGTTTAGAATTGGCATAAATCTAAACACTATCAGTTCAATGGAGAGTGTATAGGTCACATGCACAAAAGAATTGTATCAAACTCGAAGGCAAAGGTTATTTGGTGATAATCCTTGTGTTTAAAGACAACGGAAAGATCATGAATGGATTAGAGTTACCTGATAAGGTTGAGAATGTCTAGTGTTTAGAAATGCGAAAGAGATCGTGAATGTAAAAAGGCATGTGTTAGTTGTGCAAGGATTTTAAGCCAGCCGACACATGTTGTTTGAGGAAGAGAAGTGCATTAGTAGCATTCTAGCCATGCATGGAATTTTACCTATAAATATATATAAAAAATAAAGGTACACAATACATTTAATAGTGAAAATAAAACCTTTGCCACCATTGTTCTTTTTTTTTCTCTCTCGTGAACAAGTTTCTAGCCAAAGAGTCTTCACCTGGATTCACTCTTTCATTTTTGTGTTTCACGTGGATACCAAGGTATCATCTTCCAAAGAGTTAAGTTTTGAATAAGCCATCAACATAGGTATAATTTTAAAACACTTATGCGTTTTTTATATGTTCATGAATTGTATGTATAAAATAGGTATCCTAGGTAAGGTCTTAAGGTTTGTATTTTAAAAAATGTTTAAATTATATTGCGCTACTAGTTATCAATGCACAAAAAACCCAACACATTCATCTTTGTATACAAAAACGCATAACCAACATGGTCTTTCGTATGAAATATGGTTAGATTTGTATTTATACAATATATTGATCATGCACATCCGCATCAGATTCAACCATGACATCTTAGGTCAAAGGATTACTTTGTACACTAGTACAATCATATAACAAGTTATTGAGTATGATTTAATTACCATGTAACTTGTCGTTATTAGTCACATTTGAAAAACACTTTTTAACTCTTAATCCATACTAATGCCCAATGATATGACCATTATCGTTATCGCACTAATATTATCTCATGATATTCAATGGAGACACTCAATATGGCTACTATGTGATATTATTACCCAACCTACATCACCTCTATATAGAATAATTCAATTATTCAGTTTACATATTAAGTTAATCATTTAGACAGTTCACATACATACTTTATATTAATGCAAATAAAGGGAACAACTTAAGTGTATGAACAAGAGAACTCTTGCTTTTATTAATAAATTATTACAAATATCTATAGGATAAAATACCCTGAAACCGATAACACAAATGGTTCTTAAGGCATTAATTAACAAAACTCCCGCTTGCACTAGAGTCATTCGTTATTGTATCTCATACCCATCTTCTTAAGATGATGGTCTAACCGCTTCAGTGTTATCACCTTAGTCAGTAGGTTAGCAACATTCTCTATTGATGGTGTCTTATGAGTTAATATCTCTCTAGTTCTAAGGAATTCTCTAAAAAATGTGATAATTTTGTTGAATATGCTTAGACTTTTAATGTGCCCTTAGTTCTTTTGTCTGTACAATAGCACTAGTATTCTCACAGAATATGATTATTAGATAAGCCATGTTTGGAACCATATCAAGTTTAGATACGAACTTATGCATCCATATAGTTTTTCCTACTACTTCGAAAGCAATAATATATTCAGCCTTTGTAGTGAAGCCAACTATGGTTGATTGTTTTAAATTTTTTCAACTAACTGCACCCCTATTAACTGCACCCCTTAAATGTTTAACTCTAAACATATATAATTTAGTTCTTCTTAAATAATTAAGGATTGATTTTATAGTCGACCGATGTTGTTTCCCTGGATTGGCTTAATATTTGCTCGTAACACTTACTACATATGCTATATCAAGCTTTGTATATAGAATTGAACACATGAGTCCACCTACAACCAAACCATAAGACACATTACACATTCGCTATCACTCTTTATCAGTTTTTGGACTATATCTTTAGAAAGATGAAAACAGTGAATGAAAGGAAAATGTCCTCTTTTTGAGTTTTCTATGTTGAACCTCTTCAATAACTTTTTTATGTACAATTTATGGGATAATCTAATTACTTATTTTGTTCTATCTTTGTAGGTACAAATTCTAAAAATGCATATAGCTATAGGGTTTTCAAGGCACCGATAATTGGTAACACAACAGACTTTAAAAATTTTAAAGTTAAAACAATCTTAAAAACTCTAACCAGAATACTTGATTTAAACATAAAATTCATGAAGAAAGCAAAATACTCATCAGGTGTTTTAGATTTATACTTGCATTGATAGCTCCTTTAAACTTTATGTGACTTGAGACAAAACATTACCTAGCCCTTGTGAGGTAATGTCTTAGTATCCACGTGAAGCACAAACATAAAAGAGGAAATCTAGACAAAATGACTTCTAAGGCTCTTTGGCTAGACGAACTTGTGTTCACAGGAAAGAAAGAAAACAGAGTCCTATGACTAGGGGTCTTTTTTTTTTCTCTGTGTATTTTTCCAAACGAAAGCATGTCTTTTATATATGTGTTTAGAGTTTAAGTAAGGCCAAAATTTAACACACGTACGGATCTCTTAAAACACTCATGCACGACTGGCACATGTGAAGGCATAATCGACATTTTCAAGACACTCATGCATGACTGACATCACTCATATTTGTTGGTTAATATGTCTCTTTTATATGATACTAGTCGACACCATGCATGTACATGGCTAGCACCATATTTTTGTATGGTATCGCTTGACACATGTATCTATATGGCTAACACATGCTCTACCAAGTTGTACAACCAGCTTGCATGATGTATGGCCATGTATTTGGTCAAGGCATGGTCAAATTGAGACCTTTTAATCGGATTGGGCAAACCTAATCCATTCGTAGTTTCTCTGTCATCCCTAAACACCAAAATTGTCAAATCAGACCTTCTTAACCCTATTAGGCAAAATCGTCACAAATTTTGGTAAGATCTTTCAACACTATCATAATCTCATGATTAGTCATCTAATCCTTCATCACAGTTCTACTATTCTAAGGGCATGTTATTCATACTATCATATAATTAAACACATATTAATAGAATAACAATAAATCTTTTTATTAATAATTAATATAAAATTGCATCTACTAATGTCAAATAAGATTGACTCTAGGGTGTCTACCTTAACGATTTCTCATTTGCACTATAGTCAATTAATCATATATCTAATGTTAAATTCGACTACATGTCAATCATGCTTTTGTTGTGACAAAGGTTTTATTAATGAGTTAGCCAAATTATCATTTGTATCAGTCCTTACAATTTGTATGTCACCTCATTAAATAATCTCTCAAATCAGGTGATATCATCTAAGTATGTATTTGGACCTCTAATGAGACCACAACTTCTTGGCTTGAGTAATCGTTTCATTGTTGTTATAATGGAGTTTAATTGACTTACACTGGATGTTTAACACTCTTTAATGCCTTTTTATTCTCTCTAGGAACCTTTTGTATGATTTGAATGATCATTGCCTTATCCACTGATAATGCTACTAAAACACCCAAGACCTGTCTTTGAGCTTCTACTTAGCTCCTCCTTTGATTAGAAACGTCTAAAACATCATTAGTTGCCTTCTAGATCTTCTCATCCTGAATTAAAATCATAACTAAGGTAGATGTAATACTTAACTTAATGCAACTTTAAAAATACTTACAACGATAGGCATGCATGAGTGATCAGCATTGCATGAGGGGCTACTTTTTCTAACTGGCTTACTTATGCATTTTCTAGACACACTAAAACTTTACACCTTTTTGGGTTCCAAAGTCATGTTTTGATACCATAAATGTAACACACCTCTCCAACACATATCCTTACATGGAATATGGCCTAAAGAGATGTGCACTACTTGATTTACTTAGAATTAAAAGCATGCAAAAAGGTGTCAGCTAGATAAATACTTTAAATTCAATAAAACCCTTCATTATTACAAAATAAATGTCTAAAAGAAACAAAGAACCTCTACAGTGCAAAATGGAAAAAAAAACACATATACTCTATAATTTCTAAAAATAAGGATTTTGCCCTTTACCCTTATACAACAGCTTGGTTGGACTGTTGGTTTCCCTACATACCCTGCTAATCATCTCTACCTATAAAACCACAAAGAAGAATGTGTGAATGAAAACACTCGATAAGCCTTTAGTACTTTACACAAAGCATAAAATTAAAATCTTGAAGTTTTATCTTTAAATGTCCTTGTGGCTGAAGTGGATGTTTTCCAGCTTTCTCCTTTGCCCATTTTTCTACACTCGATACTCATGTGCCTTGTATACATAGGCCATCCCACATAAACTAGTAAGGTTTAAGTTAATCTCGATATATCTGATGCCCTAGTGAAAGCAGGTGACATTTTACATGTCTACTTAATATCATGTCTTGTGTACATGTCATATAGCCTATTGGGCCAACTAACCATGATATTTTAAATAACACATAAAGATGATAAACCTGGCATCTCATTTGTGCATCTCATTATGGTTACAACTTAACACCCTCGTGTCTTAACATAGGTCATCTGTAAAGGTTATTAAGGCCTAAGTTAAAATTGGGATATTTGATGCCTTAATGAAAGCATAAGACACCTTGCATGTCATTATCTATCATTTCTTGCACACATGTCATAAAGCCTATTGGGATAGCTAACTGGGACACCCTAGTCACATGGGAGAAATTCTTGTAGTAGTCTCTTCCTTTATCACATAAGTTAATCAGAACTATTATCTAAACCATCTTGAGATGGCTCCTACCATGGGTACATATGTGATGCATCTCACTGACCATATGAGAAAATATCTGAAAAGCCACAATCCTTTACCATCCACACCTAAAATGAACTAATTAGTTATGCACTTGGGTATTAAATGCATGACATATCTCATAGGTATCTAGCCCTATCATTTTCACCTATCTTACCACTTTCACACTTGGTTGGTGGTGAATTAGATATGAACCACTTTCCTTAACTTTTCTGATTTTTTACCTATTTTTGATTTGGCCAAGGTCTTTTGCCATCTTCCACATAGTTAGAAACTCTTTCTAGTTCTATATGACTTATCTTTCTTACTAAAGTCTGTTATTCTTTCCTTTTTCTTCTTCTTCCCTTTTATTGTGTTTAAACTATAGGTAAAATAGTCTTTTAACTAGGTACACGGGTGTGTGTTAGGGTGTACCCCCGTGTGCCTCTTTTTAAACATGACATATACTTTTTGGAAAGTCATATACTAGCATATGTCCTATACCATACGGTTGTGCATGTCATCACTCATAGTCTTCATCTTTCTAAAGATATAGATCTAAAGACTGATAAAGAATAACAACGAATGCATAATGTGGCTTATGCTTTGATTGTAGACAGACTCATTTATGCAATGTTATGTATAAGACATGATATAACAATTGTTGTAAATGTTACAAGCAGATATAAGGCTAATCCAAAGGAAAAATATTAGTCAACTGTGAAATCAATTCTCAAATACTTAAGAAGAACTAAGGATTTTGTTTTGAGTTATGAATGTTCAGAGTTAAACATTCAAGGATACTCAGACTCCAATTTCTAATTGGGTATTGATGAAAGAAAGTGTATGTCAAGGTTCACTTTCATATGTAATAAAGGTGTGTCTAGTTGGAAGAGTTTTAAACAATCAACCACAATTGACTCCACTATAGAGGCTTAATATATTACTACTTCAAAAGCAGCAAAAGAGATTGTATTGATATGTAAGTTCGTATCGTAACTTAGTGTAGTTCCAAACATAGCTTATCTGATAACCATGTTTTGTGACAATACTGACACTATTGTATAAGCAAAGGATATAAAAGCACACCAAAAGTATAAACATATTTAGTGAAAATATCATATTTTGAAAGAATTTGTTACAACTGGAGAGATAATAATATTGAAGACACCATCAATAAAGAACATTATTGACCTATTGACTAAAACGATGACACTAAAGTAGTTATACCATCATCTTGAGAATATGGCTATACAATATAATAATAAATGACTCTAGTGCAAGTGGGAGTTTTGTTACTATATACCCTGGGAACCATTTGTATTGTCGATTTCAAGGACTTTTATCTTGTATATACATTTGTAATAACTTAATAATAAAAGAAGTAGTCCATTTGTTTATATTTTATTTACATTAATTTAATGTATGTGAACTATCTGAATGATTCACTTGATATGCAAACTGAATCATTAAATTGTTCCCTATAGAAGCGATATAAGTTAGGAAATAATATCACATAGTAGACATACTAAATGCTTTCATTGAATGTTATAAGATGACATTAGTACGAGTGACGATGATGATCATGTCATTAAGGCATTAGTATAGATTAACAATTAGAGAACTGTTTTTTCAACATGACCAATAACGATAAGTCACATGGTCATTATAATTAACAACTTATTGTATATTTTTATTAGTGTACGAAATAATCTCTTAACTTAAGACTTCATGGTATAATGCAATATGAATGCACATAATTCACATAGTTTATAAATATGGGGTTAACCACATTCCATACAAAAAGCCATACTAGTCATGTGTTATTTGTATGCAAAAATGAATGATAATCAAGGTGGGATCCATTGACTCAAAAAATATTGGAATTTAAATTTTTGCTAATTCAACCTAGATTTGAGTTTCAAAGTAAACGTCCATAAATATTAGAAACTGAAATCTCTAGTCAGAGTATAATGCAAGTCATACAAAGGATATTCATGATGACTTATTCCAAATATATAAATCAATGATTCGTATAGAATTGAAATTAGAGATTTAATGATTCATGAGTCCAAAATCAATTTGGATTGGACAATGAAGGGATACCACCTACACGGAATGTACGATTAGAGATATTAGGTTCAATGAAGCATTTCTTCATCATGGTTTAAGGCTATAACACATTGCTAGATATTTACAATAGTAGTTAAGTTTTAGGATGCACTTTCAAATCATATTAAAAAGGGGCTCATGGCTATGCTAAAGTGAACCTAAAGGGTCATATTGATCAAGGTTGGCTAGCACCTTCCAAAGGATAATAAAAAATAATAAAAGTTATATGGGTGCAAAAGATAACATTTTAAAAGTTAATATGTTAGTGAGATTAAATTAGGGTGGCTAAAATGTATAGCTAATATACTAACTTGGTCGTACTTTAAATTATGAATTTACAAGGATCAAATAACGATTAGCTAATTGCTACTTAGACCCTGCTAATATATATTGATGATTTTAGTTCATTTTGAACTAAAACTCTTTCACCCTACAAATAAAATCCTCTCCTCTCTCTCATCAAGGCAAGGCTAAGGTGAAGAAAAGCTTAAAGATGTCACTTTTTGGAGGCTTACTCACTTGAGAGGCTATCTTCCATCATTCTAAAGCAAAGGAGTAGGTAATTTACTAACCATCTCACATGTACTTGCCTCTTCATGATTTAATTCTTGTTCTCTTGTACATGCATGCTCATTTTTGCATCTTTTCTTTTAACTATTTCTTTCATGAACATCCTTAAAATGTTGCAAACACGTCTTTTTAAAACTGATTTTGCATAATTTCATACACGGGAGTGTATTTCCCATACACGGTCATGTGTCATGCAATTTAAATTTTATGCAAAATCCATCTTATCTAATTGACATGGTAACGACACACAATCATAGCCTTATTATACATAGTTGAGTGTCACCTAAAACTCATACTTTGACTTTAAAATCATATTATCTCATTTAGACATCATTTAAACACAAGCATAAAGACTATTTTGCCCTTAGACATGTTTATAGGTGTTTTAGACAATCATCTAGATGGCTCTTTATAAGACACTTTATGGGAGAAAGTACAAATCACCTCTTTATTAGGATGAGATAATAAGAGAGATGCTCTAACATAGGCTTTGGTACCAAGATGACCTAAAACATAATGGAGGATGTTAGACTAATCAGAGAAAGAATGAAATAGGCCTAAGATCACTAGAAAAGTTATATGGATCAAAGGATGTGAGACTTGGAATTTGAGGTGAATGATAAGGTATTTATGAAAGTTTACCCCTATCATCATGTGTTGAGGTTTGGTTAGAAAGGTAAGTTAGCTTTTAGGTTTGTGGGACCCCTAACAAATTCTTGTGGGATCAATATTTATTATATTACTTGACAACTCATGCACTTATAGGTGAAATGCAACATCATTCAATAACCCCAGCCTTAAGATCTAATCAAGCAATTATAGATAGTGGCAACTGTAAATGAGTCAACGAACATTACAAGCGCAAAAAGACATTCCAATGTAGATGATTTAAGAGGAATTAGAAGAGCAAGAAAAAAAGACAAGATGATTAGCCTAGGAAAAAAGACCAAACCAAGAGAGATTATCCTCTTGCTTAAAGTAGGTATGGGTGTATGTATACCAAGGATTATATTGTTGGGTAGAGGTTATGTTTTAGGTGCAAGCAACGAAGTCATTTTGTCTATAAGTGTATAACAACACCACTAGCCCTTGTTGAGTAGACTATTTGAGGAAGACATGTTATAGTGTATGTAGGGATTCAAACTCAAACTAAAGTCAACCATTTCTACAATGACAGGTACTTACTCTATAACTATGAATGACTACTCTCCTTGTTCACTATCCTTATTCCCTTCATTAAATATGAATCGACACTCACTCATCAAGTGAATCAACGTTCATCCTAGTCTAAAATTAACCTATCTACACTTAACCATTTTTTACCTACATACTCTCTAGGGTATTTCTATGATTTCACTTTATGTACAGTCATTCGTAAAACATGAAAGGGTAAACTTTATGCCTTAGCTAAGTCAATGACATCCAACAGTTATCAAAGCACTGGAAAAACTTCTTTTAATTCTAGGTTTACACATGAATGGTTGTTCATCCCACACCAAACGATTGTTCATGACCTATAATTTATGTGTTCCAAGTATGTGACTGGCATCTCTATCTTATGAAAGATCATTCATGACGTCTAGAATGGTAAAGTCAACCTATTTCACACCCTAAATCATCTATACATAGTTCTCGACAATTTAACACATAAAATCAAGTATTTCCAACATCCTAGCATGTTTATAAATCTATATTTTTAACATATCAAAAGGCACGATATCAAAAACAACAATAACATAATACTAATCTTTCAATTCCTCGTAAAAATATTCTAGTCAAATCTTTCATCCATCTATATTACCAATCAAGCCTTCATCCAATCTCATACATATTTGATCATCTGGTAATCATTAAAATTAACCAATAGTTGAATTACAAACCTCTTGCATAAACTAAATGTAACATCACATAAAAGTAATCTCTATAATCATGAGTCAATCTATAGCAATACTATATCATCAACAATATCATATCAATAACATGAATAGAAGGAAACAAAATAGTCATCCTACTTATCATTCCTCCTAGCTTGCAAATTCAGTGTTGATTATCTCATTTTCTTCTATCACAAACGTCAAAATTCAATTACAAAATTTTTATCTCTCTTCTAAATAGGTGCATACAAATTTTCAGATAATGAAAACCCTAAAATCAGTGTAATATGCCAATGTAAACTGACTTTCCAATAACATATGGACGTCTGTTTGTCACTTAAATTTCTCCAACGTGGCAATTATCCACTCCAACTAATGTGGCAAGCGATGCATGGGCATCCCTACCCCATGCATGTCTATTTATCATTTTAAACCCACTGAATTAAATCATTTTCATCTTGATTCAACCACAACCATGAACAAACATATAATGACATGTACAAAGACTATATTACGCTTAACATGTACTTGTGGGTGTTACATGAGACCTTTATAAACAAATTAGGTGGTCATTCAAGAAATGTCCATCATCTCAACATTATGTTAAACAAGGACACAAGTAATGGAAATGGGTTTATAATAATGTTGAGTGACTCTACCAAAAGGTGGTAATAGTTTTTATGTATCGAAGCTGTTAGTTGACAACTTGGTATAACACATGGATGCACATTAAAGATGTGTTCACTAGACTTATCTGGCCTAAGGATTTTTATATGGATGGTTGTTTCAATATCTATGGAATTCATCATCTAAATCATGGGTAGATGTGATCCTTAATCTTGAAGTCACCAGACTATCTCGTACAAAGATCGATATGGTTTGACATCAGCAAACTTGCCATCACAAAAGGGGTAGCCATAAAGGTGGTGATTACTCATATTGAGATCTATATAAAGGCTATAGTGGATCAATAAAGGATTCATCATTTTCAAACACAAGAAAAGATATCTCAAGTGAGAATATTAAAACCAGTCAAATATATAGTCGTCATAGGATCTACTCAGAGCTTGGTACGAATCGTTCAATCATTGATGTATATCAATTCATTTCGAGAAGTTACTAAGACAAACATGTATTTGTGTCTTAACTTTGAGAGATATTAGTTGATGAAGAGAATGAATTGTATATAATTATATACTTGACAATGCTTAAGAGTTGTTTATTGATACTTTATTGATTGGGTGGTTATGATGTCTTACTAGTGGCCAATCTAGGTTGTGTTTGGATTCAACTTGAATCTAGACATTGTCAACCTAATAAAGACCTTATAGGTCACACACATATAGGCTTTGATTTAAACTTTAGAGGCATAAGGTTATTTGAGAATAATCTTGTATTGTTTGGGCTAAATGGAAACTAGGAATGGATTGGGCTTTTTCAATTCAACCCAATTTGACTTTCTTCTTGATCATGAACAACTGTTCATGCTCCATGATCATTTATGGTGAGTCAAATATGGATAAAACTTTATTGTAACACCCTCAAATATGTTTCAAGGGCATTAGTGTCATTTTCCTAAATTTTTAATTTTGAGTAAGGTTATATTTAGGTTGAAACTAGGCCAGAATCGAAAATAGAATTCTGATTCAACTGAAAAAAAATATAGGTTTTGGACCTAACAGTCGAACCATGCATGTGTGGATTAATGAAAAAAAAGAAAGAAAATAACCCCCAAAAAAACTCCAACCAAGATATATATATATAAAAATCTCCTTCTTTCTAACTAAAATCAAGGACCGCCACGATTTTTCTTCCACTTAAACAACTAGAAAAGGATTTGTGGGAAGAGAAAGAATCAGTGAATAAGAGGAGAAATCCAACAGCTTTGGAGGATTTTTCAACAAACAAGCAGGTTAAGTAAGAATGAGGAAAACTAACCAACCAAGAGCAAGTCCCTACACCTTCTTATTTTTGTTGTATCTCGCTTGCAAGTGCACAAGTGGACAAGTAGTATAATAAATATCAATCCTAAAGGGATCAAAAAACTAACTATTAATTTGTTTCGAAACCTGTGTTAGCTAAGGAGACCGTATAAATAAAAAGTTTATAATGTAAGAACACTTCTACTATTACTTCTTAAATTGCCAAAACTAAAAATGAAATCAACTAAAGCAATAGGTGAAATACAACTACAACACTACTACTGAGCTTTGTATAATAAGACACTTCTAGGACTTCAAGTTTCACCAACGATCTCGCATAAATATATAAATTGAATAAAACTGCTAAAGTAGTCATGACATTACACCAGTTAGATATCCTAAGTTAACCTAGTTCCCCTTGCGAGATTGAGTAAACATGTAAATATTAAACGAGCTCCTACTTTTGTGGCTACTCAGATAATAACTATCTATTACACTCTATAACTCCAATTACTCTGTAAGAAATTGACCTTTCTCTAATATCAAGATTCTAGGTTCAATGAGTGCATAAATTAACTTTGCGCCTATCTTTCGATAATCTATGTAAACCTACTGATGTGCAAAGATAGGCCCTTATCTTTTATCACAAGCAAAGAATAATCATTCATTTAATCAATACATAACGATATTATAAATATAAAATAATGTACTATAAACTTACAAAAGCTATCAAATTCCCTTTAGTTCTAGAATGAAAAGAAATTAGTCATTTGTACTGAAAATAGGTACACAATAACAATAATGTGAAAACATTGTACTCAAAGCAAATAAATGAAAGATCGTATATAGGTGATGTATGTGTGCTCAAGTATCTAGTCGTCACTTTTGTCAACTATTGTGTGCTAGATTTGGTACTCTTAATATGCAAGTGGTGAATCGTTGTATCACTCAATGCCTTCGCTGCTAATTGCTTTGGAAGAGAGAGAAAGTGTCTTGCTAATGGGTTAAGTTGTTTTATATATGTCCTTATCCCTATAGTAACAAAAATACCAGATTCTTTCCTAATCTTAGTTTAGCGCCAAATCCGTTCCTTTCCTAATTCTCTAATGTTGACAACTGTGAATTTGTTTTCTGTTCCTTTTCTACGTGTCAACATTCTACTAATACGATTGGGATTCTTCTGTGATTTCTTTCAATTTCTTCTTTTTTTTTTAAAAAAAATTTCTTTGTTTTCCACTCTTTTTTCCTACAAACAAAAATAAAGCAATTAATCGAATATCTAAAAAATATTAATATTAATTCATTAAAATCCTATACTAAATTATTACTAAAATGCAGAAATTTATACTTTTAAACACTATATACAGGCATATATTTTATGTAACAGTTGCTGATTATCAGGAAGAAAGAAAGTGAGAGAAAGAGAGCCACCGACGGCCAAGAAGAAGGCCTCTGGCGGCAGCATAGGAAGAAAAAGAAAGCAGCCCAATACTGCCTCTCCTTGCCCCAAAAATCCAGGTAAGTAGGGATGAAATTCTTCCCTCAGTTGCACGGATTCTTGGCCTGTTTCTTTGCATGTTTATGGATGACTCTTGCTGGCTGTATCCACTAGAACTTGTTGCAGCCTTTGCAAGAATTATTCCTTGTATCTTGAATATTTGCTAAACGGGATCTACATGCACTTATGTGTTCTGGCATGTCGTAATTACTTGGTTCAGTTCAGCACTTGCAAATAAAATTAATTCTTGAAATCTTGGGTTTAATCAACAAGGTTTGCATAGATTTTGGGGCTGTTCTGTGACGGATTATTCCTTGCTGATGAAAGTGTTTTGCAGGTGTGAATGTGGTTTGCATGAGTTATCTTGACTGAGGATTATGGACTGCATGTAACTGTTGAACTTGTGACCTCCATGATTGTTTGGTTCTTGATTCATACGGTCTGCGGGTGCAAAGGAGTCTGAGTCTTAAATGTGTTGTTTGAATAATCTAGTTTTCATGCGTAAAAAATGGAAGGTTACAAATGCAAGCCGTGAGATATGTAAGAATTAGGTGTTCAGCTCTCGCCTGAAAAATTCTAAAGAGAATAGGCCAAGAATTAGCCTTTCGAGGATGCCGATGAGCTGCCATACATGCTCTTGAACTTGGGATGTTTGGGTCGTGATTACGGGTTGGATTTTCTGTCCAAGAATTAGGCCGAAAGTCTTCGCAAAAATCAACCTATGAACCCCTTATTGCAGTTGCTGATTTTATTTTTATTTTTATTTTTTTTTGGCGGCCACGACATATATATTTTGAAATAAAGTTTCATGTGTGAAAAGAAAAAGCACATCAAACCTAAACTAAACTTGGTGATGTGCGCTCGGATTTGGGCTGGGGAGAATTATACATTGACCTATCGATACATACGTCTGAATATGGCCAACGATATACTGTATATCGACGGGAAAATGCAGCCGTAAATTGGTTACGTGAAGGATTGACGCGGATTGGAATTACCCCTCTAATAAAATTAGTTTTAAAGCTAACAATTTTTAACACAATCCATTAACTTAACATGATACAACACAAAAAACATAAGATTAAAGCTGAGTTCTTTTACACAAAATTTAATTTAGGTTAACCCGACACAATTCTATACTAAATTGGGTTATGTTCAAATTGACACAAAAATAACAAACTAATCTAAATGTTTAAAGAATGTTATTGTAGTAGAATCCATTAAAGCAAATTAAAGAAATATTGAAGGACAAATATCTACAATAGTTAAAATCTTTACCTATTGTAAATAATTATATCTACATATAGTTGTAATTACTCCAATTATTTTTTATTTTTATTTAAAATTTTATTTAATTTTTTGATAATGAGAATGATTTTTTTTGATAATTACTCCAATTTTGAATGATTCGCAAAATTAAGACACAATCGTTAATTTTGAGAGTAAGGGAGGTGATGGTTGAAACCAATTAGGGGATAATATTTTATTACCTTAACAAAGTAAATTTTATTATTGATTTTATTTATTAAAAATTAAAAATTTTGGTAATTACCAAAGTGATCTGAGAATTAATATAGAGATAATATAATTATTATTTATATTTTAAATATTAATATATTAATATGATTATATTAATTTAGTTATAATATTTTATAATAAAAATACTTTTATTTTAAATTAAAATAATAATGAATATGACAAAAGTTTTAGGAAATAAATTATCAATAAGATGAAAATTTGAAAAAATAATTTAATTCATTTATTTTATAATTTGATAAAATGGAAAAAGTTTGTTATATATTATTAAGATAGGATATCTTTCCATGTAACTTAATTAATAAAATTATTAAATCATACGAACTGTTTGCCTGACATTTATAAATGTGCCCAAAAATGAGTAAAAGGGGAAAGGATTATACCAATTTTAAATTTACATCCACAAGAGATAAAATTAAAAATAGAAATAAAATTATTATTTTACCCCTAACTTTAAAATTTCAACAAAAATGTCAACGATTGTTGTCACCATATGAAAATGCACCAATGTCTCCATCCACCAGTCTGTCACTTGCTGTCTCTAACATGGATCGACTTGGATTTCCACTCGTTCTTTATTTTTTATTTGTTTTTGTTTGCATGCCGTCCCGTTTGGCTTGTATAGGATTAGGAGTTTCTGATTGTTTTTGTTCGGGAGAATCCCTATTTTTCATCCAAATAAAACTGATTTTAATACAATTAGTTAATATGATATGATATAATGTTAACAAAAAATTAGAATTGAACTTTTTAGATAAAATTTAAATTAAATTAATCTGATATAATTCAAAATTTAATCAGGTTATATTCAAATTCATATAAAAGTAACTTGAAATAATAATATCAATATTAATTAAAATATTTATATATTCTATATAGATATATGTAAATTACTTTAATTATTCTTGATTTTTATTTAAAATTTTAGATAAATTAAATTAAATACCTAAAATTAAGGAGGGCTAAGCGAAATTACTCAAAATTCTAAGATTAAGTGAAATTGTTTTTTTTTGTAAAATGACTAAACTACCCTTATATATAAACGAAGAATTTTACATATTCCTCCCCACATGTCCCATGGATTCACCGTTGAAATTCAAAGAAAACATGAGTCTCCCATGGGTCTTCCATGAATGCAGAAATTTTTGTCTTTTCTATCGACTTTTTGTGTTTTTTAGTGACCTAAAATGATAAAGAAGGTTAATACATAATCTCTACTCTTGTTTGAATCAATTTAATGTTAGAATTATTGAGATTTGAGGGAAATTTTGAGGTTTAATTTGTTAGGGTTCTAATTTGAACAATGGACAAAATATTTTAATTTTTGGCTATTTTACTTGAAATTCTTGAGGGGTTTTATATTATAAGATGTGTAAATTTGATTTGTGTTAAAATGACAATTTTTTGCTCGAAAATAGGTTAAATTGGCCGGAGATCAAGTATGTGGAAATAATGGATCCCACGGACCGAATTAAATCTCCTATAGGCAGGAACGATCGTCCGTGGGATGGGGAGAAATTTAGCTTTTTCAAAATATTAGGTTCATAGATAAGAAGGGAAAATCCACCGGGATTTGTGAGAAATTTTACACTAAACCGTGGGGTAATCCGTGAAAAGCGGGGAATCTAAGGGGGTTAGGGGAAATTGACTTTTATCAATCTATAACACCGGTAGGAGATTAGAAAATTGATAAGGGGTAAAGGAAAATTATTGGATCCGTTTGAGAGTAAAAATTTATAAGAGAGTAAATTGATATTTTTCACACCTAAGGTTTTTTGGCATGTAGTTTTCGAATTTCATATCCGTTTTTCTTGTTTTAAGGTTTTTCGATATGTGGTTTTCAAATTTAATGTTCATTTCTTATTTTTGTGCTTTTGTAAACACGTTTTACGATGTAATTATGAAATTTCGGATAAATTTTTCATATTGTCATACTAAGCTAATTTAACGTTTATTTTCGAATTTCATGTCTGTTTTTTCTTATTTAAGATTCGTAGATGTGTCATTTTTTAATTTCATATATGTTTTATTATTTTTGTGCTTTCTACTAGCGTTTTCTTATGTAATTTTTTAATTTCGGTTTTTCTATTTCTAGGTTATTTCAAAGTTTAGTTTTCAAAATTCAAATCCCTTTTTTTATTTTTGGTAATTTTAGGATATATCGACTTGTATTTTTCAGATTTCTGAGTGATTTTTTATTGTTAACATTTTAATGTATTTCAACATTTAGTTTTTGAAATTCAAGTCCGTTTTTTCAATTGTTAACATTCTAAAATATTTCAACGTATAAAATTCAAATTTCAGTTCTGTTTTTTTGATTTTTATCATTTTATGATATATCGATTTGTACTTTTTAGATTTTTGAGTAATTTTTTTATTGTTGACATTATAGGGTTTTTCAACATATAGAATTCAAATTTTTTTATTTTTTTATTTTTTTTATTTTAGGATATATCGATTTGTACTTTTCAGATTTTTAAGCGATTTTTCGATTATTGACATTCTAAGGTATTTTAACGTATAAAATTTGAATTTCAGTTCTCTTTTTTTTTATTTTTGTTATTTTAAGGTTTTTTGATGTGTAGTTTTCAAAATTTTGTTTAATTTCTCGATTCTTATTATTTTGGGAGATTTCAACTTGTATTTTTCATATTTTTCAGTAATTTTTTAGTTTTTGGCATTTTAGATTATTTCAATATATAGATTTTGAATTTCAGTTCTATTTTTCAATATTTGTTAGCTTAGGATATGTCGACTCATATTTTCAGATTTTCGAGTAATTTTTTAGTTTTTGACATTCTAAGGTATTTCAACGTGTAGATTTCAAATTTTAGTTCAGTTTTTTCTTTTTTTTCAGTTTTCATCTTTCTATGGTATTCCAACATATAGTTTGCACATTTTAGCTCTATTTTTTTTTTTTATATTTGTCATTTCTATATCCGTTTATATATCTGATTTTAATAAAATTCTTACAAACTTTCAGAACTTTTTTTAGGATACTTCTCATAAAAAAAACATATTGAAGGTGAGTTATGAATCCTCGATGAGTTAGAACACTTCCGAATAGAGGGGATATGTCATGTCCAATGCACTGCCATGTCAAAGATTAGTTCAACATTGATCTCGAAATAGCTTCGATTGTTCAAGAGGATGTATTTCAAGCATTTCCTTCGGCTACCAAATATCAAGTTCTTTGAAGTATTGGTACACTCATTTCTGCTATGACAACTACATCGAGGCTTAGGTAGAGATGAGTTCGGGTTCAGAGCTTAGGCATTATCATGAAGCATGGATTTTCCCCGAGAGTCATCCACCTCTATGCATCGGCGTTTAGTCATCCACCTCTATGCATCGGCGTTTAGTCTAACAGTTGTATTTTCACTGTATCAAGTAGATCACGGATGTAAATCTATTTTGATCATTGTTTATTTTACTGATACGAGAGTTTGTTATGTATATATTTATTGTATATGTTTATGTGTATGATACACATTATCTATCATTATATATGGATATATATTTGATTTTATTTTTTTAAATAATTGTCACAGAAAAAATTATATGAGAGTAGTGTGATGTTGTTAACTTCTAATTGTGGTATTAGTGAAATGATAAAATATTTTTAACATTAATATCATTATTATATATGAAAATTATCGATATAATATTATTCTATTTGAATTTTCAAGTGGATTGATAAATTATATAAAATAAAAAATCAAGATATCATTTTGGAATGATACTTTTAATTAATTATATGGACTTGATCATATTATTAGTTTAGAAATAATATTGAATCAATAAATTGCATTAATTTTATAAGTTAATGTATAATGCTACAAATCATCTTTTGAATATAGTTCAGATTCAATAACATAATTTATTGATTTTTATAAGTTAAGCTTTATACATAAGTAAATCATATATTAATCAAATCAGAAAAAGTTAATTCTAATAATTACAAGAATAATGCTCATTCTAACTAGTCGACAACCCTATCTTTCTCTTTATGAGCTCATTCATTTGCAATATATAATGTATCGTTATTGAAATCAATCAAGTCTTCTAAATCGTATTTTGTTTTAACTTCACTAATTTGTTGTTGTTCTTCTTCTTCTTCTTCTTCAATCAAGGTACATGTAACAAAAGTATGAATACATTCTTGAAAGTATTGAGACAATGTTTAATATCAAAATACCCCTATATTTTTATAACATTTCATTTCCCCTCATAATTATCTAACATTTCATTTAACACCATTGTATGTTGTCTTGTATCAAAATACATCTATCTATTCTTACCATGTTATTTAAATCCTTCATATATTGTGTAATATCAAAATACTCTCATATTTTTTAAACATTTCATTTAATCCATAATTTATTATCAAATATCCAAATGCCCCCTTTACATGACATACGAACTAGATTTAACAAATAAAATTAAGTTTTGAGTTAAGATTCATATAACTACTTTTTTCTCACGAATTGACTTTTTCTAACTTGAATTTAAAAATACAAACTTCTTCCTTCTGAACAAACCTGTAGTAATTGATATAGAAAAAATGAGAGTGAAAGTAAGTGTTTGAGTAATATGAGAAGTGTATATAATGAGAGTGAGAGTGGAAAAGTTTATATAGATGTGGTGAAGGGTAGTTTTGGTATTTTAAAAAATATTTAGGGTATTTTTGCTTAGAAATAGAAAAAATAGGCATTTTTGCTTAATAAAAAAGTAAAATGGGTATGTTGATTCAATTGAAGAAAATTTCAACATGAAGTCATAATTTGATTTATCTAATTGCTAGACTTTTGTTGAAGTTTTTAGGCCAAAGAACTATTTTCCACCCAAAGTATGTGATTTTCTCAAGTTTCCCCCTATTAACTTTGAAAATCCTATTTACCCACCTATAGGCTATTAAATTTAACGGAACCCTAATTCTTTAAAAATTTATCTCATTTTCCCCCTAAACGTTAAAAACTAACAATTTTCTCCAACCCAAGTTTTAAAAAATAGTATTTCCCCCCTAGGGTTTTCAATTTTTCGGAGTTAGTTTTTCGACGTCGTTTCTTCCTCTCCAGCGACCTCCAGGCGATGATTCTTCCTCTCCGATGCGACCTTCTTTCGGTGGTTTTCTTGGGTATTGTCATCGACGAAGATAACTCATCTTCATTAAGACGAAGACGAGGTCTTCATCGGCGATGAAGACTCTTCATCGACGAGGAGTCTTCGTTCGACGAAGACCTCGTCTTCATCGACGATAGTGCCCAAGAAAACCATCGGAAGAAGGCTATGTCGGAGAGAAAGAATCGTCGCTTGAAGGTCACCAAAGAGGAAGAAACGACACTGGAAAACTAACTCCAAAAAATTGAAAACCCTAGGGGGAAAAATGTTGTTTTTTAAAACTTAAATTGGGGGAAATTGTTAGTTTTTAGAGTTTAGGGGGGAAAATAAAATCAAATTTAAGTTTATTTTTAATAATACAAATAAAATAATGATTTTATCCTTGAAGCCGTTAATTTTAATCGGTTATAGGTGGGTAAATAGAATTTTCAAAGTTAACGGGGAGAAATTTGATAAAACAACATACCTTGGGTGGGAGATAGTCCTTTGGCCAAGTTTTTATCCATGAAACCATCTTGGCTGTTGAAGTATGTGGAGCCCATCTAATACACCAAATAGTGATGTTGTAGTTACATTAGGATTTTCTAGTTCATCAACTGGGGGAATGAACTAGGAAGCTAAAAAAAAAAAAAAAAAAAGAGGAATATCATATGCCAAACAAATCTGAAAATTTTGTACATGTTATGGTGGAAGCAGTGAAAAATATTTCTATGAAGGTGCAAACTATAAAGGATTTAAAGCAAAAAGAAAAGAAAAACCCGCCAACGCCCTTTAACATCATTAACCACACCACCACTACCCTTGCTACCTTTAAAAACAACACCACCACCGTCTGCTTTGACCACCACTTTTTACCATCATTCACAGCAACATAACCTCTATCCATTGTAGGGATGGCAACGGGGAGGGGCGGAGAGGGGATATCAATCCCCGTCTCTATCTCTGTTACGAGGATGACAAAGAATCTTCGTCCCCTCTCCGCAAAGAAAAATCTTTTTCCGGTCTCTGTGGGAAAAAATCCTCTCCCCGTCCCTGTGGGAAAAAATCTCCTCCCCATACCCGTAAATATAAATTTTAATTTCTTCCTATATTTCAATAAATAAAATAAAGCATACTTTTCCAAAATGCCACTTGCTACAAGAGCTATAAATTATTTATTGTTATTTTAGTTCAAATACAAAGTTTTCACAAAATTTAATAATATACAATAATCAATCTCTTCATTAGTAACTCTTCAAGTTGATATCATCATTAATTCTTCATATTGATACAAAACAACATTTTAAAAACTAACCTGCAATAATCAATTTTAAAAGTAAAATTAATTTAAAAGCAGCTTACATAGGAAATACTAACGAATTTGTAATTAAAAATATTAAACTAATTAAAATATACTAGAAATTATTATATTAATATATTAGATTTAGGGGAGGGGAGGGGGGGGGAGGGGCAGGGCGGGGACATATGTATCCCCGTCCCCAATTACAGAGATTTTTTTTACCTTCATCCCCGCCTCTTTTCCAGTTTTTATCGGAGAATCCCCTCTCCGTTAGGGTCGAGGAGGGTCGGGGTCTTTAAAGTCAGACCCAAATTGTCATCCCTAATTCATTGTCAACATTGCTGTATCTCAGTGAGAAGAGATTTGATGGCCTCAAAAGCACGAGTATAAGAGTAATTTGTATATGATTGAGTCATAGGTATGTAAGTATGGAAAAAGTTGGAGCGGAATTTGCCAATATTGATGAATATTTGTTCGGCAAGATCAAGATTTTGTTGTTGGGAGATCATTGAAACTAATAAAATAAAGAAAGAAAAATGGCGATCGCAAAAAGGAAGTAATGAAGTATCCAACTTAATATAAGAGAAAATAATTAAAAAAATATTGTAGAGTCAACAATTAATAACCGGTTTCTTACATGATTAATTAACACTTTTAATAAACACTTTTTTACCTTATGCAAAGAAAAGAAAAATACAAAATAATATAATTAATCCTACAATAAAACTGTATATACATACTTTAAGTGGGATATTAATTAAAATAAGCATATTTTTTTCCGTTTATACCATTTTAGGCACACGCACAGTTCTTTGACTTTAATAAGCAAATGCATTTTTAATTCCCAAAATACCCCTCAGCTTACTCCTTCTGTTTAATTAAAAGAAAAAAAACTTTCAAAATCGGATATTTGTTACAGGGTGCGTAAAGTGCGTGGTGCGTTATTCAGCCCATTTGGTTCCCAACCTCCAAAACACACTAAAAAACCCACCCATCTTCTGCTATCTATTTTGGCTGGCTTTACTGAGATCGGCATTGTGAGATCGTGGATCGAGAATGTCGTCGGATTCGTCTGAGGTAAGTGGATCTCTGGATGCATACTTTTAGTTTGAGTTTACTATTTTGGCTGGATTTTATTCTTTCTGTGTTGCCGGCGACGGAGAGGAAAACGCACTGGATTTCTCACCGCGCACGCACCG
Source organism: Mangifera indica (assembly GCF_011075055.1). Classification (NCBI taxonomy): domain Eukaryota; kingdom Viridiplantae; phylum Streptophyta; class Magnoliopsida; order Sapindales; family Anacardiaceae; genus Mangifera; species Mangifera indica. Next base: position 15,056,243 of record NC_058147.1, read on the forward strand.
TGCACGCACCGCGCACGCACCGCACGCACCGCGCGCACTCCATACGCATTGCGCGCACCCCGTACGCACCGCGCGCACCCATACGCACCCCATACGCACTTATACCTATATTGCAAATTTTCTGTTTTTTCAGGATTCTGTTCAAGCAATTTCAGTTAATAATGAGCAGGGTGAACGGCGTTTCAATGATGCGTATAATTTTACTGCTATAATCAAAGTTAGAAGCCATGTTGAAACAGTAAAGCATATCAGAGTTTCACTTACTCCTCGGCAAAAACGAATGTTTAAAGAATGTTGTTTGGGGCAATTTTTGAATTTAGAAATTCTTAAATATAGTTCTCCTCTTATTCATTCTGTATTATTCCGACAGATTAATAAGGGAGTATTAGGTGAAGAGTTTTGGTTTCGGTTGAATGGAGTTGATTGTAGATTTAGTCCTGTTGAATTTGCTCTGATAACAGGATTAAAATTTGGTGAAGAAATGGATATAAATGATAGAATAATAGGAGATTTAGAGTTAAGGAATAAGTATTTTTCAGGGGTTAAGCATGTAACCTATAGTCATTTGGTCAAAGTTTTTAAAGAAAAAGCATGGGGAAATAATGATGAGGATGCTGTAAAAATAGCTGCTTTATATTTGCTTCACTATGGGTTAATGGGAGCAGATAATAGGAAGGCCATTTCAGAACATACATTAAGTATCATTGATGATTGGGATGCTTTTAATAGATATCCATGGGCGATACCTATTTGGAAGATGACTACACAATCAATGAGTCGAAATCTACAGAAAAAATACGAGGAAATTTGTGATGCATATCCACCTTTTTCAGAGGATATCCCAACTGTATCATATGCGATAATGGGATATGTAGGGGCTTTTCAGGTAATACAATGTTATTGTTTATTTTATTTTTATGTTAAATATATATTTATATTAAAGATATATATTTAATATGATATTGTTAATATTGTAGATTTGGATATACGAAACGTTACATAATTTAGGGCGTTTCGTAGTTTGTAAGAGTAGAGACAGTATTCCTCGAATGTTAAAATGGAAGAGTTTGGAAGGTCCAAGTTGGGAGAATGTTTATCGAATATTTGAAGCTTCGGAAGTATGTTATTATCCTATATATCTATTTATTAAATATCTATTTTTTAAAATTTTGTGACTAACCAATTTATTATATTTTGTAGGATGTTGTGACTCCTATTTTGATTCCATCCACAACCGAGCAACAGTTATCATGCTACAATGATGTTATAGAGTATGTCGATGAAAACGAAGAGCATGATAATGCCTGTGTTCCTATAAGCTCTTCTCCTGGAATCCAATCTCCACTTTTAGAGCAATATAGGCATCGAAGCACACCTATCTGTAGTCCTATCATATCAGCTCCATCTATGCATAGCCCCATCATGACATCATTTCAGTCGACTACAGAAACAACCCCCCATGTCACTACCCCTGGTCCTACTTCGAATATTGAAGATAAATTCAATCAACTTCAGCATCTCATTGAAGGGTTTATGCAAAAAGTTGATGAGCGATTTGGAAATATTGACGAACGGCAAACCAATCTTGAAGCACGTCAAGCGTCAATAGAAGCCAAGTTATCTGAGTTGCAACATACGTATAACGCAGTCCCTTTCATTCAGGTAAATTTTTCTCCATATTATTCATTATTCAAAATTTGTGATTATATTTTTTTGATTGTGGATAATATTTCCTTTGAAATTTTAGGATGATGCTGAAGTGGAGATTCAGTTTTTCGGACAGGATGAAATGGAACTTCCGCAATCAACTGACGGTTTGGTTGAAACACCAATTCAACAACGATCCAATACTCGTAAGACTTTACGAGGAAGGATTGTAAAAAAGGGTCGGTCGCTTCGGAATCCATACACTGATCCATTGAGATAGCGTCGTGTACGAGAAGTATTCAAACCCTCACACCCGAAAGGAGAAAGCTATAATATGATAGAATATTTAAAATGGTACGAGGAAAGTCCTGAAGTTGCAGCGAACACTTTTTTGTTTGGGCTATGTAAAAAAATTAACTGGTGGAAAACATTATGTGAAGATAATCAGTGGTTGACGGATCAGGTTCGTAATTATATTCACTGATTATTTGTTTATATATCTATTATTATGTTATTGTAATGATTTTACTATATATTTATATATCTGATGATATAGCATATCGATTCTTATTTGGTGGTGTTGCGACATGCATTTCCATCGGCTAAATGGACTTGTCTGGAGACATCTTTCGATGGGTGGTTGGCACGTGAGATCAAGAATCGGGAAGAAGTTGGACCTGATAATTACCAGTGGCCACGGTTATTTCTAGACCCGATTGAAGGAATAAATGATCCAATTTTAGATCGTGGTTATATCCCATGGGCTTATGTGGATAAGGTTTGTCATATTTTAATGTTATTGACTAATAAATCAATTTTAGGATTGTTTGATTTACTTTTGATTGGTTTAGGGTTGTTTGATTTACTTATTGTTATTTTGTCAGGTTTATATTCCAATTAATTTTGAATGTCAGCATTGGGCATGTGGTGAGTTGGATCTAAATGAATGGATTCTAACCGTTTATGACTCATCATCGACTTTCTTTGACTCTACGGATAGCTTCTCTCGGGCGATGACACGTTATTCTTATCTTCCAACCATTATTAATACAACGAGTTATTGGCAGGTTAAGGGTGTTGAGCCTCGGACAGAGCCCTTGACAATCAGAAGACGAACGGATGTACCGCAACAGGGTACAGCCTCCGGTGATTGTGGGATATTTACTATTTATATATTGGAATATCTTGCAACCGGACATGATTTGCTTTTTACTGCCGCTAATGCATCTTCCATGCGATGTAAAGTTGCCTCCAAGATATGGAAACACGGAGGGAACTCATATCCTGATGCATACGAGTGATTGATTGAATTATGATTATATGTTATGGTTTATCAGTGTTATTTTATTTATATTATGTTTATCATTTTATTAGTTGTTTCTGTTGTATTGTGATTGATTTTTGTCATTTTATTACTATATATTTGGTTGGTTAATGGTTGGATGAAGTGATATTAGTTGATGGTTAGATGAAAGCAATTGAAGTATCGGTTGCGTAAATATTGATATTGAAGTGTTTGATTGCGATATATTGATGTGTTTTAATTTGATAACAGGTTGGGAAATATTAAATAAACAGGGGAAATGCTGCCAAAATTTTATTGTAAAAAGGTAATGACATGATTGATTTATTCATGAGTTTGGCCAAATGGTTATGTAAAGGCATTAAAATGCCTTGGGAAAATTTGGTTTCTTCATTCTAATTTTGCGTAATTTTGGAGTAATTAACTGAAAGTTATAACTTTGGTTTGCATTTCATTTTCATTCGATTTAACAAGAAAAATCAATTCCTTCTAATTGAAACATAAAACAATCATTTTTTTGATTTATATAAACAGAAATAATTTAAAGCAAAAATCGATTAAGCAAAGACTTTTGGCCAAATGATGTAAAAGGCACCGCGCACCGCAAATGCACTCAGCGCACTCCGCGCACCGCACGCACAGCACCTTTTCAGCCCCGTGATGGCGCTAAGCAATGTCTTAGCCAGTCTGCTCACTCAATCAAACAAACCAATACAAACAAAACAACCCTTCTGAAGAAAGGAATATAAGCCTATCACATAAATAAACAATGCGCAACCCTCCAAACAGATTGCTCACAAGTAACAATAAAGAATAACATCGAAAGTAACAATAAACAATACAAACTGGACAATTGAGTTATCAGTCAATGCAATTCTTCGCTTGTTCAGTTTATCATATCCCTTTTGTTCAGCTTACTATATCCCTTTTTACCGTCAACAAGGGGCTAATTATATTACAAAAGTAGAAAGATAAATAACAAAACATAGAAGAAATAGGAGATTTGAATTTACACCCCTCTTGCAGACCCGACACCTGACAAAGGATTTGTGCAAACTAATCGCGTATGTCCTTTTTCATGACACCGACTACATTCAATTTGACGGGTTTCCTCCCCTTGCGATGGCCTTCTATTGTGTTCGGAAGGTCGACCAGAACGTCGATATCCCATCTGAGGTGGGTGGACTATACGTATTTCTTCTGATTGCACCCATTCTGATGGATCACCCAATGGTTCAACACTTTCTCTATATACTGCTTGCCAATATTCAGCTGAGTAATACTTATTCACCCATGGATAACAGTGCGAAAGTTTTTGAAATCTGGAGATTGCTGCAACGTGTGTACATGCTATTTGTGATAGTTGAAATTTTCTGCATGTACACTCTTTTTTAGCAAGATCAACTATAGCAACAGGTTTACTCGGAGCATGTACTTCATATCGATCAATTGTTATCGGCTTGACAACCATATTAGCTGACTTTTGGATATGACTGGCTTCTCTTCAGCCCATGGAGTTAGAGAATGAGTACAAGCACCTGCATAATTAAACGAATACAGAATGTTACTCATTTATAAATTATGAAAAGTATGAAATAATTGAAAAAAAATTATTCCAACCTGCCATATTGCGTCGAGTATAAAACCATTTTTGTAAAGTTGAGCGCAAAAATTCTAGAAGCATCATCACTGGCAATTTTCGCGCTTGTCGTGCCAAGGCATTAAACGACTCAGCAATATTTGTAGTCATGATATTATATCGAATGCCAGGAAAGTATGCACGAGCCTATCGTTGATAGTCAATACCTTCCAGATAAGCTGCTGCGGTTGGATTTTCAGCTCTGATCATCCGCAAAGCCTCCTGAAAATCTTCTATTCGATATGCTTTCGCAGCTCGCCAAAATAATCCTTCGATATGTTTTGTTTGTTTATACCGACTTTGCATATTTCCTTTGATATGATGGTTGCACCACCCATGATGTGCATTCGGAAATACTTCTCTCACACAACGAATTATAGCATTGTGTCTATCTGAAATAATTGCTAAATTAGGGATATCTCCAATACACCGATATAAAGCTCGAAGGAACGGGCTCCAAGTTATTGTTTCCTCTTTTCCTCCTATGCCAAACGCTAATGAAAAAATTTGATTATTTCCATCCTTACCCACTGCAATAAAAAGTGTACCCCAATATCGACCTTTCAGGAATGCTCCATCAATACAGATGACCGGATGACAAAAATCACGAAATGCCCTAATTGAACATCCTAAAGCCATAAAGACAAAATGAAATCGATGATCTTCATCCGTGTCTATTTGTGTAATGGTGCCAGGGTTTCGTTGTTCAAGGTTATGACAGAATATCGGTAATAGTCTGAATGACTCCTCTGGCGAACCTCTTATCTCATTTAAAGCCCAATTCTTAGCACGCCAAGCCTGCATATAAGAGATATCAATTCGATATCTATCTGCTATATCCGTGATAATATCTTTTGGCCTATATACACGGTCACATGCAGTAAACAATGACTGTAATATTTTTCCCATTGCCCTTTTACCCGCTTGTCTATGATGAGGTCTAATTATATCACGAGGACAAGTGTGTGTTCCAAACTTCTTTAACACAAAAACATCACTGTTACTTAACTTCCCAGCTCCTGCTTTCCATTTGCACCCTTCATGCAAACACTTTATATCCCATCTCTTTTTATTAGAACTTGATACTTTGAATTGATAACCATTTTCCAATGCATCCCTACATATGGTGTCAATTAAAACTTGTTTAGAAGCGAATTGATCTGTGATTTTGAATCTGCCATCACGTGGTGCAACTGAATGAATTTGACTTACTTCATTTTCTATATCTCTATATGGCTCTGGAACACCAAAAAAAGGATTTGAACCATGATGTGTTGAAGTTTCATGCACTAACCTTGATGGACCAATCCCTGTGTTATCGATACCTTCTTCGGGACCATCAATATTATTGACACAATTATAATCGATACCACCATCGTCATGAGCATGATATTCATCTTCTCCGCCAGAACGAAAATCATTTGTTGGTAAGTCGCCCATTTGATAACATCTTTCAGCTGTATCTCTTTCGTCATGTGTCCAATCTTGATAAGGATTCCAACTAACACCAACCTCAATATCATCACGATTAACGTCGCCTATTTGATCACATCCTTCTGTTTCTGGATGTTGTTGTTGATTGTTAGCTTGTATATCTTCTACATGTTGCTCAATTTGGTTTGCTACCACTTCAAGAAATACAGAAGACTTTCTCTGTGAGCTAGACAACTTCATCATCATCTTAATATCATAATCATCTTTTAATAAATATGGCAAATCACTATATTCGGTTGGATTTGACATATAGATTTTTACTTCAAAAGAACTTGTATCGATATTTAAACGAGAAGATACTGCTTCAATAAATCTATTGTAATCGATTTTTCTACTTACTGAAACTAACGATTGAACTCCACCAATATATTTTAAATCATGATTACCTTCTTTATGCCATTGCCCGCCAAATCCAAGCATGAATATCATCTTTATCAAAATTTTCAATTAACCAGATGGAATATCAATTGAAACAAGTGAAATGAGACAAAGATGAATCGGAGAAAGTCAACTGATAAAAGTGAAATAAAGAATGAAAAGGTGAAACTGTGTTTGCGGAGTAAATATCTTCATCTGCCTTCAAGCTAACAATTTAATGCGTTAATTATTCAAATCAATTTTTATTTTTAAATTTGTTTGTAGTTGATTAACAATAATCAATTTTTTAGTTATGCAGTTCACGCACTCCGCACGCACTACGCACGCATCGCGCGCACTAGGAGCGCACCGCGCGCACTCCGCGCACCGCACGCATCGCGCGCACTCCGCGCACCGCGAACGCACCGCGCGCACTCCGCGCACTGCACGCACCGCGCGCACTCCGCGCACTGCGAACGCACTCCGCGCACTGTGCACGCACCGCGCGCACTTCGCACGCACCCTATACGTACTAAGCATCCCATAAACTTATTCAAAAACTTCCCGCGCTAGGCTACGCTGACACCTACAGGGCCGAAGGGTATTTTTGAGATTAAAAATGCATTTGCTTATAAAAGTCAAAGAACTGTGCGTGTGCCTAAAAAGGTATAAACGGAAAAAAATATGCTTATTTTAATTAATATCCCTACTTTAAGTACACAAAATGACATATATAAAATATTATCTTGTGATTAGATATTTTAAATTAAAGATAAAAAATCACTCATTCATAAGATGTTATATCATTTATGTATTTAAAGTATGTAAATATTAATCTTAAATCCTAAAATTAGATAAATAAAATTACTATGATATTATGATAAAGTTGACAGAAAAAATTGGATGAAAGGTGAAAATTTATCCCTTTTTCACTTTAAGAAAAACAACTAGTTGTTTTGACATTATTTGAGTGAGAAACAATAGTTCTCCTTTATTCAATATAATAAAAGAAAAAAAGTTATAAAATCATTTTAATATTTATTAATATGTATCAAAATTTAAAACATATATATATATATTTTTTGTTATTTTACGAAAATATTTAACTTAAAAAGTTGATATTTGAATTATTTGTAAAGAAGAATAATATTTGTTACTTTCCATTTTAATGTCAATAACATGATACTTATGGATACATTACCATCATTATAGCTTATATAAGAGTTGACTAAATTTTATTACATTCCAATACCTTGACAATATAAGAATTTGAATATGAAATGTGAATACAAATAATCAACCATTTGTGTTTTTTTATTAGTTAATAAAAGAATAAAAAATAATGCAATTCAAATATTCGACACGAGTTTTGATGATCTAAAGTGTCTGTCTTGCCTTCATGCCCTGTAAGATTATGAGTTAAAGTGATGTAATTTAGTTAACAACTTATGAAGAATCAAACATTTAAAAATAAAATATGATAAATGAAAACAAAAGGTGTGCGGGCTCTTAAAACAAGGGTCGCCTAGAACTTGATGAAACGTCAGATGAAATAAAACTCGAATAACATAACTAAATATCATTAGAGTTAGGGTTGGATTCGAGTTGAGTCAATTTGAGCTCAAATTCGGTTCGATTTGATTTGAGCCTAAAACGAGTCAGACTTTGTTTGGTTTGATCGAGCTCGAACTGACTCAGATTGACTCGATAGATTTTTTTTTAAAATTTTTTATACAAAACGACGTCGTTTTGATCCATATATATATACAAAATGATATCGTTTTGATATGAAAAACGAATCGAACTGAGCCGTAAACGAGTCAAACTGAAAACAAGTTGAACTCGAATCGAGCCGAGTCCAATTCGAGTCAAACTCGAACCGAACTCGAATCGACCATAAATAAATCGAGCCGAACCTGAGCTGGCTGCGAGCCGAGCTTGGCTCGGCTCAAATCCAGCCCTAATTAGAGTCTTCGTTGAAGTCATTGGATAATAAAAAGCGTGGCATGCTCGATAACGGTAATAATTTATTTTTTTATAGGAGTTGATCCTCAATTATCTTTTCTATTGAGTTTGAGTGTGTATCAATTAAAGAATGAGATAAGATTTAAGGAGTTTGACATAATCAAGGATAGAATGAAAGTTTTAAAATAATTTATCAAAAATATGTTTACATCAAAATATTTAATTCAATAATTAAAAAAAATAATCCTACCAGCTCTTGGATTATGACTTAATAAAATATAAAAAGAAAAATTAACCAATAATTCACAAATAATATACCAATAATAGTGGATTTGTTTGACTTAATAATTTGGCTTACATCAAGGAGATTTAAAAAAAAAAATACTTCCTAAAAAAAAGATTTTGAAAAAAATCGGCATATTTAAAATCATGTCAAAATTTGAAATACAACTCTATCTTGATAATAATGCATGAAGAGTAGTAGCATTACACCCACTTTCTACATGATTAGGAAAATTAGTAAGAAAAATTGTTTAAAAATTAAAATCTCTAACATAAAATTTTTCATCTAAGCACATTTTCACTTTACAATAAAACTATATGTATCTATTATAAGTATACAAATATATACACACTTATATGTGTCGTTTTATGATTAAATAATTTTAAATTAAAAATAAAATAATATTTAAACATATAATAATATATACAAGTATGTATATATTTATATATTCAAAATATATATACATAATATTACTCTTTATTCTATACTAAATCTCAATTCAAAAAGAAAAAATTCTTTTATACAGCACCCCATATGATTTCCTTTCAAACCCATAGTCTTAATAACTTTGACTCCTTTGTGTAAAACTATATCTCAAAAATCAACCTTATTTCAAATTTTATCTTTTTTTTAATCAATCTTATAAAATTACAATTTTATTTTTCTTAATCAAATCATTTGTCCTACATATACACTTTGAGTTGATTGGGCTTTCTAGCCTCCGTTGCAATGCGATGGATGCTGTTCTATGCAAAAGCAAAATTTTTAAATTAGGGAAATCTTTAAACGTCAGTTCATGAAGGTCGTCACGATCACGCGTTGATACAGCCCATATGTTTTGCTTTGATTTGAACCCATCCCCATCCATTCCATGAAATCTCAAACCTCCTTTCATCAGTTTCACTTTTTAGTGTAAAGACATAGTTCCAGAAGCACTTATTTTCAAACCCAAACGGCGCGACGGATGTTGAACCATAAAACAAATACAGTGTGATACAAAGAGAGAGATCAGTAGAGCAAGATGAATTTTAAAACGCTTGAAGAAACCCATAAAGCCACAGGACAAGAACACAGATAGCCGCCTTAAACTACGCCGTTTTCATGCTGATCTCCAACGTTCCCATTGACATAAAAAGAAACGACACTAGAACGCTACAACCGGTTCAAGTTTCAGGTGATTTTTCAAAATTTTTTGTTCTTTTCATTTTGAATATTCATTCTGTCAATGGATCCAGCCCGTTGATTCTATTTCTGGAAATTGTTGAATCCGGAATGGGTCGTTTTGGGTTTGCGTTAGGTTGAGTCATCTCGAATTCCAACTGGAGAAGGAAAAGAAAAAAGTAGACATTGCTTTGCTGTTAAGGTGAATCATTCTTTATTGAAGAACACACTTTTAGAATTTTGCCAAAACATCCTTTTCAATATAAATATTTTTTTGTTTTGTTTTAAAGATTTGGTGTTTTAGGTTTGGCAGTAAATAAGATTGATATGCGAAACAGAGATCATCCTAAGCTCTATCGAAGAGCACACTTCTGAAATTTTGCAAAACCGCCCTATACCAATCTTTGTTTGAATTTTGTGTTTATGCAGTGCTGCGATCATCTAGAGTTCTTTTGAAGAACACCCTTTACCAATCTTGGTAATTTAATTTGTAAGTTTGGTGTTTTGGGTGTGGCAGTGAATCAGATTGATGTGCAATGCAGAGATCACGTAGAGCTCTTCTTGAAAGGAGAGCTGTGGAGAAGGCTAGCGGTGGGAGGAAATGGAATCGGGTTTACCAGGTTTCTTTGTCTTTGGTTTTTGTTTTGTGGGGACTTGTCTTGCTTCTGAGCTTGTGGATCAGTCGTGGCAATGATTATAGAGGTGATATTGTGATCATGATTTGTGTATCTTGAGCTTTGAGTGATGAGTTTTGTATTTGATCTGTGCTTTCTTGTTTGAATGGATAACTGCTTATGAATTTGAGCGTCTGATTCATTTGCTTGCTTTTCTTACCTTTATATGTATTGGTCGTGCATACGTTGAAGATTGGATAAAACAAATTAAATTAGAGTTTATTCATGGAAATCCCTTTACTGCAAAGTTAATTTGCTGAACAAGTGTTTTTGTTTGGATCACTGTTTTGTACTTCATGTAAACAGCTCTTTGGTTTTTAAATTTTGATATGTACCTGTTGTGTGTGTACTGTTAAAGTGATCATGCATTATGTCTCTCTGTCTTAGCTTAATATTTATTGGCGATGCATCATTCTAAATTGGATATGCAGTATGAATAAAATACATGAAATGAAGGTATTTGTTATCATGTTATAAGTCCTTGAAACATGGAAAGATAAGTAGTTAATTGATACAGTAATTACTTTTTCTTTATGTGTACATTGATTACCTATGGAAAAAGGGGACCATTAATTAACACTTTATTTTTTTTTCAAATGCTTAATTGAAGGTGGTTGATTCTGCAACCGAACACAGGAAAACTGTGAAGAATTTTTTTTGTATACATGTAAAGCATTTTGTAACTCAGAAATGTTTTGAATTGTAAAACATTCGATGGCGTTCATTTATTGTCAATGAAACAATCTAGCTGAGGTGTTTAGTTGTCTAATTTTATTTTATATTAAAGACATACCCTTCTTCTTAGTCTACTTTTTGTGTTGTTGGATTTAGATGGATCTGCAGGACTTCCAGTTGGAATGTCAACTTGGCGTGAACCTAAAGTAGAAAACAGTACACATTCTGGTATTGTGGATAAAAATCCATCACAAGAAATTGGTTTTAATCATTCCAAAGAGGGGTCATGCCCAAGTGTTGCTGAGACCAAAAAACCCAGATGCCAAATTCATGCTGATGAAGTGGACACAAATTCTGTGTCTAATGTTATGCAACCTGAGGCAGATATGTCCAATTCGGCTCTGAAATCTGGGTACAGCTTTACGAAGATTGATCAAATTTCTTCTGCTGTTCCACTTGGTCTTGATGAATTCAAGAGCAGAGTGTTTAGCTCTAAAGGTAAATCCGGCACTGGTAATCATGGAGGAATAAAACATAGACTGGAGCCTGGGGGTACTGAGTACAATTATGCTTCTGCTTCAAAAGGAGCAAAGGTATTGGCTTATAACAAGGAAGCAAAAGGTGCTGCAAATATCCTAAGCAGAGATAAGGATAAGTATCTTAGAAACCCATGTTCTGCAGAAGAGAAGTTTGTTGTTATAGAACTTTCTGAAGAAATATTAGTGGAGTCATTTGAAATTGCCAATTTTGAGCACCACTCTTCTAATTTGAAAGAATTTGAGCTTCTTGGAAGTTTAGTTTATCCTCCTGGCACATGGATCAATCTTGGCAAAGGGAAATTTACTGCTGCAAATGTGAAGCTTGCACAGAGATTACCAATTAAAGAGCCGAAATGGGTTAGATATTTGAAGTTGAATCTTTTGAGCCATTATGGCTCAGAATTTTACTGTACATTGAGTGTTATTGAAGTTTATGGGGTGGATGCAATTGAACGAACACTGGAGGATTTGTTCTCTGTTCAAGATGATGTGTTTTTACCCGACGATAAAACTGCTTACCACAAACTTCCATCCTCTCTACAAGAGTCCTTGCAGAGTGATGATCTTGATCAAGATCTGTACAAAGAACTGGAATCTGACTCTTCAGGAGAACACTTAGATGTGATGCATGAAGTGAAGAAAAATACTGTGCCTGATCCAGTTGAAGAAATTCGCCTTCAAGTTGGCAGGTTGCCTGCAGATACTGTTCTTAAAATACTGATGCAGAAAGTACATTTGCTAGACTTAAATTTATCTGTTTTGGAACGATACCTTGAAGAATTAAATTTAAGATATGGTGATATATTTAAAGAGTTTGATGAAGATTTAGGAGGGAAAGACAAACTTGTGGAGAAGATTAGATCAGACATAAGGAATCTCTTCAACAGCCAAGAGGCCATTGTATGTGATCTTTTCTCTGTTAATGCTTAACTTTTTCTTTAATTTGGGTATTACCCATTGAACAATTGTATTATGTCTTCTTGCACTTTGCAGGCTAAAGATGTTGATGATCTTAGTTTTTGGAAATACCTTGTTTCCATGCAATTGGAAACTTTACTTAGAGAAAATATCGTTCTCAGGTTCCTCTCATACCTTACTAAATTTTCCCTAAATGTCCTCAATATCATAATTTATTTAATAAGCATGCTGTGCACTCAAGGAAATAACAAAAATTTCTGGAGTTCAATACAGTTAAATATAAATTTTGGGCATGTCTTTGGACAACTGGAAATGTTATGGAATGAATATATGATATGTGGACTTCAAATATATACCTTCCTTTCTTTTCTTACTCAATTGATAAGTATTTTAATCATGTAATGAAAGTTTGCTTGTGAGCAATAAATAGAATTCTACGGGTGAAGATTCTAAAATTGGAAATCTAGTGAAAATCGCAAATGTGGTATTCAATAAAATGTGTGATCTGCTCTGTATCATAGTATTCAAAATCTACTATTAGAAGATGACAGATCCTTTAGATATCTTGGGAAACACACCGAGACAGCTATTTATTCCATTTGTAGGTGTAAAGGACAAAATGCATAATTATAACTTTTCAACCTAAGCTATATATCTTGGTGTGTGGCTTTGAGACATGGATGCTGATTAGTACTATTACTTTGCAGGTCGAACGTTGAACAGGTTAAGGAGAATCAGGTGTCTTTGGAAAAAAAGGGTATCATAGTATTTGTTATATGCATAATTTTTGGGTTCTTTGCTCTAGTGAGGCTACTTGTAGATATCATGTTGAGTGTTATTTTGGTGTCGAGTGTTCAAACAACAGAGAAGTCTGGGAAATTTTGTCAGATGAACTTATCCTGGCTCTTCTTACTTGTAAGCAGCAGTATTACCATTTTAATACTATCATTATAATGATGATGGCATATCGGTGAGTTACTAAAGGCTTCTATTGTCCAGGGAAAATTGAAACTTGAAAGAATGAGATTGAAATGAATGTAGACTTGTTAAGTACTTAATTTGTACTAAGAGAACAAGTTACATCTTTTGAGTTGCTTCTAAAGTAAGCAAAGGAAAATCACTAATGTGGATATGATCTTTTAACTGGGATTTATATATTATTTGCTGAATCTTATTGTTCAGGTGTGATTTTATACGTTAATGGTTGTTTTTGACACCTTTTGTGGTTTTAATGAGTGAGAGTTTCATTGCTAAGGTGTGCTTCATTATAAGGTACACAAGTTTCTTTAACGGTAAAATTATATGCACCAGTTTTTAAATACCTAACTCAGCTATTCATATAATGTGTTATTATGTAGTTGATTTATTTTAAATAAAATAAAGTTATATCCGATCACATAATAATATATTATCTTGGTATCCGATTAAGTACTTAAAATTAAACACTCATAGTATTGCACTTAGAATAAACATTTAGATCACACAATTATATAGTGGCATATAAACTATTAATGCCTAATAGTCTAGATCCATTTTTAGAGTAACATTATGTGTATACACTGTTGAATACACAATTGAATATAAAATAATGTGTTATTATGTGATTGAGGGTATTTTTATCTGTAATTTAAAATAATTCAATCATATGATGACACATCGTCTGTGTATTAAAAAATATATACATACAGTTTTATTATCATTTTTATATACAATATATCTATGGTTGTTGCATTACATATTGTATTATATATCAAAAATTTAATTTTTTATATCGCGTATCACTCATCGTATCTTATAATATATCTTTTTAAATATAATAATAAAAAATTTTAATTATCGCCTTATCAATTTGGAAAATATGACAAAAACCTATTAAATTTTAAAAATCTTTTCGATATACTTTTATCACATCATCTCCGTATACCCACATTTAGTACATAAATAAGTATACATATAAATGTGTTATTTTATGATTAGATGTTTTCTTACTATTAATTTAAAATTAAATAATTACATGATAATACATTCATGCGTGTATATATTTATGTACTAAAAGTGTATATATATAATTTTATTAATAATTTTTTATACATCTTAAGATAAGTATTGATTTTTACTAACGCCAAAAGACTATTTCCCACCCAAGGATTGTTGTTTTCTCAAGTATCCCCTCTTTAACTTTAAAAATCTCAAATACCCACCCATGAGTAGTTAAATTTAATGGTAGTAAGGGTAGAATTGTTATTTTATCTATAATATTAAAAATAAACTAAAATATAATTTTTTTTTCCTCCCCTAAACTTTGAAAACTAAAAGTTTTTCCCCAATCGAAGTTTCAAAAAATGACAGTTTCCCCCATAGGGTTTGGTTTCTAGATCTTCGACGTTAAATCTGACAACATTGTCGATTGTCTATCCCTTCCGAAGCTTCTGCTCCCTTCGGTAGTCTCTCTCCACCCATTTGGACGTCCATTCGACATCTATTTTCTTTTGAAAGACAGTTCATAAATAATTTAAACCAATTTTTTATATTTATTTATAGAACTTTGTATATAAATAAGAACATGTCACTATATAATTAAGTAGTTTTAAATTATAATTAAAATAACATCTAATCATATAATATTGTATTATTATTTGTATATAAAATTTTATATATATAATATATATATATATATATATATAGTTTTATTGTTTCCTATAAGAGTAATCAACACAAAATTTTAAATTATATGTAAATAAGATCCATTTAGATTAATTTAGTGGAAAAATTTATATAAAAAAAAATTCTAACAAATATAATTAAAACTAAATTCGAATCGAATTTGTTTGAATTCAGTTTGAACGAGCTTAAAATGAGTCAGCTCTAAGCAAGCTCAAGCTTGAGCTTACTCGTCAAAGTTTGTGAGTTAAATATTTTAATACAAAATGACGTTATTTTGATCAATATGTATAAAAACGACATCATTTTAATAATGTATTAATTAAAATGTTGAACTCAAAAAGAGCCAAGCCAAACTCGAGCCAAGTTCAGTGTAAGGAGCTCGAGCTCAAGTTTCATTATATGTAAGTCGAGCCGAGCTTGAGATTGATTCGGCTCGAATCCACCCTTTTATATAATTAATTAATTAAACAACCTTCCAACAAGCCCATGCACAGTTAAGCCATCAACATATATCGAAATGCCCATCTTACCCTCAATCAAAAAATAACTTAATTCCATTACCACGTGTCACTTGTCAATACGCTCTTCTTCTATATAAATAAAACAAACCAACGCACGAACATATAATAAATAAATAAATAAATCTCCAGAGAAATCATTGGTTCATCGCATTGGCTGCCTGTCCTCATCTCCTCTCCACTTCATTCTCATCATCCCCGTCGTTTCTGTTTCCACCAGCAATGTCCGGGAACTCCCGCTGCAACATCTACATAGGCAAGATCTTAACTCTCCGTCATTTCTTCTACTCATCCTTCCTGCTGGCTTAGTAACGTTACCGGCACATCTCATTCCTTTGGTTTCTAAATCTAGGGGTAGTTTTTTTTTTTTGGCCAAGAAATGAAATAAATCTATACTGTTAGGGCCAAATCTCCCTCAATTCTTATGCAATTGATTATTATTGGCTCATGCTGTGTTACTGGTACAATAGTGTTACCTTTAATTGTCGTCTGTTCTCTTTATGTAATGAGTATTAGAATGCTAGTAATTTTTTCAGAAAACAAAAAAGTAATGCTCTGTATTAGGAGAATACTAGAATTCCGTTCCAGTAACGGTACTGGAACTTGGCTCTGTGCTTACAATTTTCGAAAAATAAACAAATTATAAAAAAGGCTCGGATTAGGAGGAAATTCGCAAGAGACATAACATATCGATTAACCTTACTGTACTGGTAGCAAAGTTTTTCAATTGATATTGTTGTTATTATTATTAATCAATTTGATTAATTTAATTTGTTGCAGGGAATTTGGATGAGAGAGTGAGCGAGAGAGTTCTGTATGATATTTTAATACAAGCAGGGAGAGTGGTGGATTTGTATATTCCACGAGACAAAGAAACTGATAAGCCAAAAGGTTATGCATTTGCTGAATACGAATCGCAGGAGATTGCTGACTATGCTATCAAACTTTTTAATGGACTTGTCACTCTCTATAATCGGACTCTTAGATTTGCTGTACGCCTCTTTTTGTTTTGTTTTTATTTTATTGAGGTCTTGCTTAATTATATTAATTCTAATGCACTCGCAGATAAAGTTTTTAGTGAGTTCTCATGAATTATTTATGGACTTTGATTGTTTATATGAAAAATAGGTGGAAACATGTTTCAGGGAGAACAATGATGAATTTGGGAGATTTATGACAGAATTTCAAAATTTTAAGAGAGATCTAGCCAATAAGGCTTTTGGTGAATTTAGAAGAGGTTTTCCTGAAAGTATTATCTAATTATATGTGAACTTGGATTGTTTGGATTGAAAAATTGGTTAAAGCAGTTGATTGGGATTATTTATGGTGAATTTATGAATTTTTAGGTGTTTTGTAATGATTAGGGCTGTTTGTATCAGATTTTTGAATTTAGATGGAGTTTTTGATGTATGTTAGATGAGATTTATCATTTTTAAGATTTTAGTTAGGGCTATGAATAAATATCAGTCTGGATTTGGCTATCTTTTAGTAATTCTTTAAGCGATGACAATGGAATTTTGTGTTTTTCATTTAAGAGCACGACTATGTGCCCTAAAAATTGGGACCAATTTGTTTACTAGTGATGATGTGTCACCATGTGATTGGGTGTAATTTTATTTTTAATTCAAAATAATCCAATTACATGATAATATGTCATATTGGGTACAAAATTGATACTCATTATGAGTACATATATTTTTACTGTTTATTTAAAGTCCCTGATTTAATTATTTATATCTGCAACTTGATACTTCAGAAGCATTTGTAAGGAAGATTGATGATAAATTTATGAATTTCTAGGAGATTATAGTGGTTTCAGTAGAGTTTTTTTTTTAATTGTTTTCAAAATTTTAATGGATGTTTATTAGACTTTAAAACTTTAGAGAGTTTTGCAATGATTTTCAACATTTCAAAATCTGGTTTTTGTTTATTTTTCAAAATGGTGTTAGCACGTAGTTGTTATTGAGATTGCACTATTTTTTTATTAATTTTGCTATAAAAGTGGTGTATACCTATAATTAGATCAAATTCATTGATATCAATTGAAATTTCATCATATATATATATATGTTGCCCTTGATGTTTTGACATTGAAATAGAACTTTATGAACAGTTTTCTGGGCAAGACAAGAATTCTCAAAATTCGTCTGCAACAGTCACTCCATCTTCTCGTAAATCTAGGACTGACCCTATACCTCTACGAGTTAGCAATATGGAAATTTCTCCTCAGTCGACAAGGATATCAGCACCCTTTAGGATATCAACTAACCCTGCTAGCATTTTTTCTCCTGAAGGTGATGTGTGCCTGTGTGTGTGGTTTTTTTTTTCTTTTTTTTTTTTTTTGTTTTCCTCTTTAATCTGTGGATAGCTGTTCTATTGTTAATTTCAATCTTGCTGATAATCTTTGTTTTGATTCAGAGCCGCCTCCACCTGGTGTAACTGTAACACACCAGAGTAATGAGGATGGAACACATATCAGTGGTGGCAATTATGAGTGCAGTCGAAGGGTTTTTGGCTCAACATTGGATAGTATTAACCACTCTAGATCTCGCCGCTATGACTCAAGTTACTCAACCTCTTATCCCTATTACTGATATTTGTCATTAGATTTTCAGGATCAGAAATAGAAGCTGAAATCTGACCTGGTAAACTGAATTTGGTTAGCTGTTGTTAACATTCAGGTATGACGAGTGGTACAGTTGCATTGAGTACATGCAATTGGAAGGTCAGTTGTAGTTGAGTTTATGTTGTTATTGGACCATTTTTGAAGGTGTGCCAATTTCACCTGTTGTGTTATTAATCCTACAACTACATATGGGAAAAGTGTCATTTTTTAAAATTTCTCACATGAACAGTTCTTCTGTTTTGTGTTGTGACAGTCGATTCTGTGTTATAGCCTGAACATTGAATTCATGATGATAAATTGCTTACTTAAGACTGGTTATTGTTCAGTAGCAAATGATTTGATGCTTTATTGAAGCAATTTTGACCACTATTGTTGGTGTTATTATATAAAAAGAGTGTCTGGAAAGACCAAAAATGATATATGAACTATTGTTATGCGGATGATTATTATTGTATATTTAGTAGCATCAAATGCATGCACACATACTGCCTATAATGTGTGTATCTACCTAAATATATTATGTCTATTGAGAAACCCTTAAATAGATGTTTCAAGAATCAGCTATCGCTAAATTTAATAGTCTATCTGTAGTGGTTTATTCTTTATAAAGGAGCCTACTTTCTGCACTCTTGATTGATGCTGGAAACTAACTTGCTTGTATAAGTGCAAGACCGTCAAGTTACAGTTGTTAAATAATGAACCAATAATACATATGTGAATATCCTAAGTAAATGTTGAAAGAAGTGGTCTGTCAGCATAACTGATTTATTTCAGAATTTCATGAGTTATGTCTTGTAACTTATCATAGATGGAATTTTTTGCTTTGTTGAAATATGTTACAAATTTGTCGATAGAAGTTAGACCTCGATGGTTGTATTATGTGTTCTATGTTGTAATATTGCTGGTGACGATTGTTTTTGCTGTCTTCTGTAAGGATTAGAATTAGATTAAGTACAGGCTAGCTGCTACACTTGTCTCCATGTATATTATCTTTATCAACATTCCTTGCTTGATGCTGATTGAATTTGCTCTAGACATTCTTTGCTTGCCTGGTCAAGTTTATATTATTACGTCTTCTGACAGTTGTGTGTGAAGTGGGTGAAAGTTTCAATTATTACACTTTCCCTAAATCCTTGTCAACCTCTTAATTTTTGCATACTGACAAAAGTGGAGAGGTAAGCATGTTCACATTTTTTTGGCAACATGGCCCTTAGAATGAAATTGAAACGTTACTAAAGTGGTTAATAATGTTCTTGTGGTTTTCTATTTTAAGATCTCCTTTCAGATCGACATTGTAGCTTCTGACCGGGGTTTTTGTTGTGTTGTGTTGCTCCCTTTATTTCTAGGTGTCCCATGGATCTTAGGGTTGCAGCAAACGAATTCATGCTACTTCAATTCATGCATTAAACAGGAGCCTTTGAGTTTGTTTGTGTAATGTCTAAGTTAACTCTTGTCATCAACATGCAACATAATTGTTTGAACCATGAGCATGCAATCAGTAGTTTGACTACACCTATGCATGTGCCTACAAGACACTCAGGCATGGAGAGTATTAGTTTATATAGACCTATTATGTGTGTAGTTGCATGGCTGTGACTTTATTTTGATCTACGAATACAAACAGTTGTAATTACTAATACTACTATTTACTTGCCACTCTACCTATGAAGACTGGAAAATATTGTCAGAGACTTGAAGAATTTCTGGTGGCTGCAAGCTGCTCCTGCATTGCTAGCTTAATCCATGGCTGTGCTTTTCAGGTGCTTCCCGCACCAGTACAGAATGAAGTGTAGCAGCTGCAGCGTGTGAGCATTAGGCCAGTGTGCTGCTTCTATCCTGATGATGTTTTGTTGGCATGTATGTATGGCAAAAACTTTATGGTTAATCTCTACAGTTAAAGAGTCTTGAGGCCTTAGATGATGAAGCGGTTGGTTTTTCTCTTAACTGGTTTTGACATCAGTTACTGTATGAGAATGGTATTAAAAGTTATGGTAGTTTTGGGGAGAAGAAAGGTGATGGGAATCTCAAGTTTGAGAATGCCGAGTCAATCAACCGCCATATGAGATGCATTTTCATCACCTCGATGAAGCTAGCAACAATTCATCTTGTTGCCTTACGGACAGGTTTGGAGCAAGATTGATTATAGTAGCTCGTATCCTTGTAAGATTACTCCATTATTTGGGAATTCTAGGTAATGACAAAAATAATACGAGTATAAAGGACGAATTTAATTGGTAAATCTGTTGGTTACACTTGTGAGAAAGATCACAGGCCTAGCAAAATTAAAAATCAAACAGTTAAACAAAAGGAGTTCACATACGGAAGTGAAGGTTCTCGAATTATGGAGAGAGTTTTTCATTGAGAAAAAGAACCAAAACTCTACCTGTTACATATTTTTACGAGTTTTAACACGCCCCTGGGACAATCACTGAAGACCCTCTTAGTTGTTTACAAATTCTCACACCATCCTCCTGGTTTGATGTTTGGTCCAACGGCTCTATTTGTACGCATGTACCAACCAACATGCCCCCTTAAAGCTAAAGCATCTTTGATTTAGTACTTTTAAGTTTATTCTTCTACAGGCTTCTCCAATAGTTGTATGCTATTACCCACTTTGAATGCTTTAATTTGCTGTTAATACTTGGCGATCTATTTCTCCTGTAGACTTTTTGAATAGTTCTGTGGATGACTGATATCCTTTTAGACACTTTGACTCTCCTTGAAGTTCTTTTACCAATGATAGTTCAATCTTCATACCAATAATTTCTATTTCTCTTTTAATTTTCTCTCTCTCTCTCTCTCTCTCTCTTTTTCTTGAATATGTTTTTCTTTCTTTCTTTCTTTTTTTATTTTTTTTATTTTTTATTTTTTCCTTTTTTTCTATTTTTCTTTTTCTTTTGCTCATTTTTTCTATTTTTCTTTTAATTTTTTCTTTCCTTTTTCTTTTTTCTCCATTTTAAACTATTTTTCTTATCTCTTTTTTTCTTTGTATATGTACATTTTTATTTTCCTTTTAAGAAAAAAATACAATAACAAAAAATGAAGACTTAAAAAGCAAGAAGTTACACTTAAAGACAAAACCTTTCTGTAGTTTTTTTCAACTTACTTGCTTGAGCTCTTTCTCTAAGAAAAGATTGGATGTCATATAGTATTTTTTTCTTCTCTGCTTTCAAGTCTTAGTTGTTAATTAGATATTAGTTTATCTTCTCTTCGTTTTCGCTTTGTTTCCTTTCCTTTCTGTTCTTCTTTTTTTTTTATTTCCCTTTTTCTTTCCTTTTTTTTAATGTCCTCTATTTGTTTTTTCTCCAATTTTTTAAAATTCTTTTCTTTCTTTTTCTTTTTTTTGACATCTATTTGTTGATCTTCTTTTGAGAAATGGTTATAGGTAGAAAAATAATTGGTACATTAAAGAACGCATAATTGCTTACTAACAAGAAAATAGGCAACATTACAATTAATCTCCTACTAAAGGAAATTGAGGCAAGTAGAAGTGAAACAAGATTAGAATGAAAAGTTGTATCGAAAAACAATTCAATTCCAAAACATGTCATCTTCTCTCTCTTTTTTTTTTTCCAGATTGACCTCTGTGATTTTTCTCTTTAAAAAATTTATCGAAAGGGGACTTTGCAATTTCCTCTCTATTTCTCTCTTTTTTTTTTTTAACCCAACAGTCATTATTTTTGCAATTTTGTCTCTCACAAGAAACACTCTCTTCTCTTCTTTATAGGGCTCATTTGTCAATATTCTCTCTGATTTTTTTAATACCCAACAATCATTCTCCTTTTTTTTTTTTTGCAATTTTGTCTCTCATAAAGACAATTTCTTCTCTCTTTTTTTTAAGGCTCACATACACTCTCTTCTCTCCTTTTTCTTTAAGGTTCACATTGATAAGTACAAGGAGGATTTGTTTTTCAATTTTGTCTCTCATAAGGGATACTCTCTATACCTCTCCTTTTTTTTTTTTTTGGACTCACATTGATTAAGGGCACAAGAGAGAGGATTTGTTTTGTAATTTTGTCTCTCACAAGGGACACTTTTTATTCCTCACCCTTTTTTTAAGGCTCACATTGATCAAGGGTACAAGTAGGAGAATTTATCAGAATAGGAAGAAAGAAAAGGATTTGATAGAACTAAATTTTGGGAATAGAATATAAGGAAGAGAAGGCTTGATGACAAAATTAACAAGACCAAAGGAAATTAAAGAAAAAGGAAACTGATGTACTAGGATAAAAGCTGACAAGCAGAAAGAGTAAATTCTTCTGCAAAACAAAAGACAAAAGTTCTTGACATAAGAAAATTATAAAAAAAAAAACAACACAGTTGATGTGCCAAAGGAGAACACAACTAGTAATCAGAGTGAGTACTTGAAATCAAAATCAAACTCAATTTAATAAAGACAAAAGAGAGACTTAATTAAGTCACGAGGCAATTCCCATGAGCAGAAGAACATCAAAGGAACAATTTAATAAAGTCCAATCAAATTATGCAAAAGACACAATTTAATGAATCTTTGGTCATATGTTTGATGGATCTTTGATCACACAGTTGACATGTTAGATGCAGTAGATTTATGACAGTAAAAAAAAAAGATTGGACATAATCAAGAATATGCAGAAGACTTCTAACTTCAACTAGGTGACACAAATAACCCATAAAGAGATAGAATCAAAGCCAATATAACAATCAGTACACATTTAAAGAAAACTTTACAGCACACAAACTAGAAAGAAATCATAACATAGATCTAGCAACCTAAACTTGAGAAGAAGTTACTGTTCATATAGAAAGAAAAATTGCCGAAGTAACAAAAGAAAGGAAACATGAAAAGACAAAAAAAGAAAGGAGGCGCAGTACAGAAGAATAAGGCAAAAAAGACTTGGGATAGGTGAAAGGCAACAGTTTGTCCAAAAAGGAACATTGAGATGAGAGAAACCAACTTATCCAGATGAGTCTATGCATGATGTTGAACAACTGAGGAGTTCTGAGTAACAGATGAGACCTATAAAACATTTTTAAAATATTCAAATTTGTGTGTAGGTAAAGCTTTTGTTAAAATATCAGTCTTTTGATGATTAGCCACTTGGTCTCTAATATAGTAGACATATATTTCTATATGTCTGGTGCGAGCATGGAACATAAGGTTAGATGACAAAGCCAAAACACTCTGATTATCACATCAAATAATAAAGGGAGCTAGGATTTCAAGTCCTAACTTAGTAAATAGTGTTTTCATCCATGCCACTTCAATGGCAGCGTGGGTAAAGGCGCAATACTCAACTTCAATAGATGACAAGGCCATTACTTTTTATTTCTTGGTACACCACTAAATTAGATTGATGCTAAGAAACAAACAACAACTAGTATTGGACCTTTTTTCATAAGGATTACTAGCCCAATCAGAATCAAAATAGCATTCCAACTGAAGAGTGGAAGTAAGATTAAATGAGAGATCAAGACTAAGGGTGCCTTGAATGTATCTCAGTACACTTTTATAAGATTTCCATTGTAATTGAGTAGAAGCTTTTAAAAATTGACTTAATTTGTTGATTGAGAATAAAAGGTCAGGTCTGGTGAGAGTGAGGTATTGAAGAGCTCCAACTAAACTTCTATACAGGGCAAGGTGCTTATAAGGTTCACTATCAGTGGGGACTAATTTGGTGTCAATGGTAATAGGACTAGAATAAGGTTTGGAGCCATGCATGTTAGCTTTGAGAAGAAGATCCTTCGCATATTTAGTTTGAGCCAAGTGTAAACCATCAAAGGTTTTGGTGACTTTAAAACCCAAAATGAAATGTAAGAACCTTAGATCCTTTAATGCAAATTGACTATGAAGTTTGGAAATGAAGTTGTCTATAAGAGAATTATCATATCCAATCAATAAGATGTCATCAATATAGACAAAGATGTAAATAATGACTTGACCAAACTTGTAAATAAAGAGACTGGTGTTAACAACTAAAAGCAGAAATCCCTAAGATAGAAAAGCAAGTTTAAGTTTGTCAAACTAGGCTTTACGAGCTTGTTTGAGACCATACAATGCTTTGTAAAGCTTACAAACATACTAAACAGAGAATCATGATGAGTAAAGCCTTCAAGTTAACTCATAAAGATAGTTTTAGTGAGGTCATCATTGAGAAAAACATTATTAACATCAACTTGCCTAATATCACAATGATAAGAGTCAATAACAATAAGGATAACTCCAATGGTAGCAAGCTTAACAACTAGATTGAAGGTTTCAAAATAATTAATGCCAAGGGTTTGTTGAAACCCTTTGGTAACCAATCTGGCTTTGTATCTTTGAACACTACCATTAAGATTGTGTATGACTTTGAGCCTCATTTACACCTAACAACATGCATTTGAGCAGATGAAGGAACAAGAGTCTAGGTATTATTATGGACAAGAACATCATACTTAGATTGCATAACCTGTTTCTAGGTAGGATTAACAAGAGCTTCTTGAATAGTCTAAGGTTTAAGGTTGGTTTTGTAATTTGCAATAGTAGTGAGGCCAAAAAGAGGAGAAGATCTAGTAACAAAAGATGTAATATATTACCTAGGTTTAGGTAGGTGACCAATTTTGGCTCTGTTGAGCATTGGGTGAAGGTTAGTTGAAAAAGGCATAAAAACAAGTTCAGGGCTTAAAGGAATAGAACTTGTAAATAAGGGAGAAGAAACAAGATCATAGGAGGAGTGTGAAGTAGCTATGTCAGGAAGAGAACTGGGAGAAAGCAAAAAAGGCAAATTAGAAGGTAAAGTAGAAGAACAGTAAAAATAAGGAATAAGAATGAAAGGTTTAGGATAACTACCACGACTGAAGGCAAAAAAGGAGGGAGCTAATGAAGAGGAGGAAATTGAAAAACATAATTAAGAGAAGGAGAGGAAACATTATTAATAATGGGAAAGGATGAATGGCTTGCTTGAAATTTTGTAACATGGATGAAAGGAAATTCAAATTCATTGAATATGACTTTTTAAGCTATATAGATCTTCCCAGTGATATTAAGGCACTTGTAGCCTTTATGATAGTGACTATTGCTAAAAAAAAAAACACACCTTTCAGTGTAAAAATTAAACTTGAGAATAAATAAGAAAGGGAAGACAACACATCAAGAGTCTTTCAAAGTAGAATAGTTGGGTAACTTGTGAAAAATTACTTGGAAAAGAGATCTGAAATTCAACATTGATGAAAAAAGTTTCTTTATCAGGTAGACAAATGTTTGAAATGCATGCCACCAAAACTGAAGAGGCATCCAATTATGAGCTAGAAGGGTAAAGCCCATATTAATAATATGCCTATATTTCCTCTCAACTCTGTCATTCTGTTAATGAGTATGAGAACATAAGTGTCTAAAAAAAATATCATATTGCTTGAGATATGTAGCTAAAGGTCTATATTCCTTTCCCTAATCAGACTACAAACATTTTATTTTGTATTGAATTACTTTTCTACAAGAGTATGAAAGGCTTGAAAAACAGAAGTGGTTTCAAATTTTCAATTTTAAAAGAAAGATCCAAGCAAACCTAGAATGATCGTTAGTGAAATGAATATAGTACCTTTAGCCTTCTGAAGACAGAATGGGTGAGGGTCCCCACAGATTAGTATAAATCAACTCCAAGAGTTGTGAAGCTCTAGATGTAGAGGAAGGAAAAGAGTTTTGAGTGAGTTTGCCATATTGACAAGCATTATAAAAGGGTTTAGAAGGGAAAGTAGTGTGAGAAGGATTAACAAGTTTGATAACATAAAAGACTAGCTTAAAGTGAGGATGGCTAATCTAGTGTGTCATAGAGTATAGAGAGACAAATTATTACATTTAGACACAAAATAGTTACCAACATAATGTAAACCTTTATTAAAATCAGTACCATTACAATAGGTAACATGAGTAGGATTAATAGCATGACAAACTTTATGAGCATTATAGTAATTATAAGAAGTAAATTTGCAAAATTTTTAGAGCAATCTAGTTGAAACTTGTTTGTAAGTAATTTATTACAACCATTAAAGTAAATAGTGTTCAAAGGTGTAATGATAGTAGTGGACTTGGAAGCATATGAAGGCTTGTGAAAAATAGAAGTAGGAGCAGTTAAGACATCAATGTGTTCAGGTAAGACACAGTGGTCAAACAACTTGGTAACATATAATTGGTGAAGACCATCTCTAAGTTTTCCCTTTAATAAGAAAGTTTGACTCAGTTTATCATGAATGACACACTGATCAATATAAAACTCAATTGAAACATTATTGTCTTTAGTTATTATGGAAATGTTGAGGAGGTTTTTTGAAATTTGTCAAACACAAAGCACATTTTTAAGATACAGGGCTTTATTATGAAAAAGGCTAAGAAATGAGAGTTGCCCAATGTGAGAGATGATCAAATTGTTACCATTACCTACCTAGAGTTGATGAGTGCCTTGCTAAGAAGAATGGTTGGCCAACTAAGTGGGATTAGAAGTAATGTGATAAGTTGCCCTTGAATCCATGTACTAGGAATCATCTTGAATAGTGGATGGGGTAGTTATGGTAGAAGTAGAATTAGCAAAAATAGTTGGAATTGAGTTGGAAGGTCTAGCAAAATGTATGGATGGTGAAGAGATAGGATAGGGATTATATGTTAAATAGGTATGGTGAGAACTTGTAGTATTTATAAAAGGAAGGACAAGAGCAAAAGAAAGGTTGGTTGGATATGAAAGTGTTAGAGGAAGAGTGTACTGAGGAGTAGAAAAAGAGCATAAGAGTTGAAAGAGGTTATGAGATAAGGTGTAAAATAAGTGTTTGGTGTATGATAAGATGTGAGAGGAGTTAAGTTATAGTAAGGGAAGAAAGAACATTAATGGCACTAGGATAAAAACGAGGATGAATAGGTTGGCTATTATGAGTGTTACTATTTTTGTAATAGCAATGAAGAGCCAAATGCCCATGTTTGTTACAAATTTGATAGATCACTCTACCTCTACCATACCCCTAATCTCTACCTTTAGGAAATCTAGAGTTGGATTGATATATAGGATTGTGATAAGGTAGTAGTAGAAGTCTAGAGCCTTGATTGGAGTTGTAATTGATAGGGTGAGGACTAGAAGTGTTATAGGGCTGTTGTATGGGAAAATTGTGTGATTATTGAGGTTGAGAGGGATACTAAAGTGATAAGTGATTGAAACCAGGGAAGGTATTATATTAAGATGATATGTTGTTGTATAAGATAGGTTCTATAAAAGGTGTAAGAGGTGTATGATACTAAAGCTCAAAAGGTTGGACAATGTTAATAGAACCAGTGGATTGGTTAGACTGCTTCACAAGATGAGTAGAGTTGGTAGTATGAAACTTTAGAGACATACTATTGTTCAAACTTTGTTGGGTTCTCTTAGGTATTAATTCATGTTTCTGAAGATGATACTAGGCATCTTGTAGAGTTGGTTTATCAAACTTTGATTCAAGCCTAGAATTTAACATGACCACAACAAGATCATAATCAGAGTTAAGACCATCTAATATGTGATTTAAAATGTCTTCATCAGTGATGTTTTAACCTCCCGAAAGAAGTATGTCACCATATTCTTTCATTTGAGAGACATACTCATTAATGCTTAGATTATTTTCTCTAATGTCCTTAAGCAAGGTCTTGACATGTAGGAGTTGAGACTTAGGCTAAAAATGAAACTCATTTTCTAATGTAACCTAAAGATCATGAGCATAGTGACATTTGGATATAACTATAAACATGCTCGTAGGTATGGAAGACAATAACCGGTTAACTAGTTGTTTATCCAACTTCTATCAGATAATATGCTTAAGGTTAGACGTTTGAATAATAGAAGGACCTTCATTAGGTTGAGCAACTTGGACCTATATAAAGGGTGATGGATAAGGCGAATAGCCTAGAAATGACTCTCTAAATCATAAGCTCCAATTGAGAACAAAACTTGGGACTTCCAGAAGTTGTAATTGGTTCTATCAAGTTTAGGTATAATTGATTGAAGACTAGAGAAGAAAGTAGAAGACCTAGGATTGCTGGAAGTAGTCTTACTACCACTAGGATATGAATCAATAGTGATATTTGGTGAGTTTTCCATGAGAAGGAACAAAAAGTAATGAAAAGAATGAAGGAAAATTTTTTCTTTTGAACCAATCATGATTGAGTGACGTTTGTTTTGCTCAAAGGAAATGCTACCTCTTGGTTCTTGGATGAATGGCATTGGTCAACTGCTCTGATATCATGTGAGAAAGATCACAAGCCTAACAAAATAAAAAATCAAACAATTAAGCAAAAAGATATTCATAGAGAGAAATGAAGGTTCTGGAATGATGAAGAGAGTTTTTCATTGAAAATAAAGCAAAACCCTAACTATTACAGACTTTTATGAGTTTTTATACACCCTTGGGGCAATTACATAAAGAATCTCTTAGTTGTTTACTTTTAAAACCATGCAGTTTGGTCCAATAGCTTTGTTTGTACACATACACCAATAGTACTGGACCAATTACAAAGAAGTACAACACATTGTTGCCAGAAATCTTGGATTGAACATAGAGAAAATTTAATTTTTAAAACAAAAAAACTAATGAAGAAAGTAAACACAATGCTGATTTGACAAGTTATGATTAGATTATGTTATACAATACACTTATAAGAATAATTAATTATATGATAATCCATTCATACATATTTGGTGTGAATTATGATTATTGATTATGCATAACCATAATGTAATTGTGACCTTATGCTAAATAATCCAAAAAAATTGATTATTTTGTTAAAATGTCTAAACTACCTAATAATAGCTCAATCCATTAGTACTAGAGCTAGTAGTTCATGTTAATGAGTTGGGTTCATATCGGATCTTTTCATCTTCTAGATAAGAAGACACTCAATTTGAACCCAATATAAATTAAAAAATGTGTCAAAAACACTCAGTTTGAACACAATTCATCCTATGAATGAATTGACTTGACACAATCCAAAAGAACTTGTACAGGAAATGGGTCTTGTCGTGTCAAAATACAATCTGTTTCAAATTATCTATGTTGAATTTTTAATGGAGAGATTACCCATGATACTTACAGGTAATCCATTTAAAAATTTATATGAGTTTTAGATTTTTTGATTAGTACTTG
The DNA here is from genome assembly GCF_011075055.1 of Mangifera indica. NCBI lineage: Eukaryota > Viridiplantae > Streptophyta > Magnoliopsida > Sapindales > Anacardiaceae > Mangifera > Mangifera indica. The sequence goes on from NC_058147.1 coordinate 15,085,821, forward strand.
TTTTGAACTCATAATCACAAATAATGGATTTTTGCAAATGGACCAAGTATGCTCGTGAATACTTGTGAGTCACCGTGATTTCTTTCCTACTCATAGTGGTGGAACACTCAATGCCCATAAAACTTCTATTTACAGTCTCTTATTATTTAGATTTAATTTAATGTTGTATTTAAATTGGAAAAGTCAAATAGGAAATCTTTGCTGTAAAAAAGTGAAAATTGATATGAATCTTTATTTAGTTAGCATTTTAAGTTGTTTTTAATGTCAAGAAGGGAGAGACAAGTGCTCGGCTATGGATAATTTGGTGAGGAAGAGTTTTTATCATTAACTGAGGGAAATAGACTTTGATTAAGGGTGGTTTTGTCTTTTTAATATAATTATAAGATATTTTTGTCGTTTTATTACATTTTCTTTAAAATGCAATAAAATTTATTAAAAGAACTTGATAGAAGTTGGGAATTTTTCTTTTTATGACTTCAAGAATACAAAGTCTACCTTCTTAATATATCACAGGTGGAAAATAATGGTTATCCCTTTCTCCCAAGCACAATAGTTCACACCGAACCATAGCTTTGCTTGAAGCTCTGGTTTTCCAAATCACTTAAGGTGGCCCAAGAAGTATTACGAGGATTGAAAAAGAAAAAAAACCACTGTTTACACAAAAATTGTAAAAAAATTCAGGACTTGTCACGCAACAAAATCTACAATCATTCTTTCACCTAGATACAAGTGTCTAGTAAGATAATAAATAAGTTATTATTGTTTTTTTAAATGAGGAATTATACTTAAATTAAATATTTTTTTAAAATCAAATTAATTATGTTAAACAAATAAAATTTTAAATTTAATGATTAATTATATAAATATTATACTTGATTATTCAAAATTTTGATTTTAATATAATATTTATAAATCTCGAACTTAAACCATAGAGATTCCACATCTTTTAATTCAAGTTACCTCTTGGGGCAAGATAAGTTTCAATCGGTGGTAAATTTGACACGGTACTCTTAGTATGGGAAAACTTTATCCTTTACATGCGCCTTGGGACTATTGGAAGGTTTTTGGAGGTAACTAATTGGTTTTAATAGTCTAGGATTGTTTTCCACTAGTGCCAGAATCATAATAAAAGACCAGTAGAGTATCCACTTTTTTTTATGATCGTATATAATTTAGTTCAAACTATAAAATTAAATTGAATTATTAAAAAATTATAATTTTATTTGGTTTAGGTTAAAAATTTTTTAAATTACTTTTTTTTTAGTTTGGGTTATAGTTTGAACGATTTTTAAACAAAACCAAACTGTAAATCAGATTTTTTTCATCCTCGTCTCTATCTCTATCTCCATCTCCATCTCCATCTCCATTCATGTCCCCTTCACCATTTTTATTAGAGAATCTCCTCCCCATTAGGGTTAGAGAGGGTCGAGACCTCTAAAGTTGAGTCTAAATTGTCATCTTTAACCGAGTTTAGTTGTTTTTGGATTTTTTAATTGATTATTTTTTGTTCAGTGTAACCTTTTGATCCTATTCAATTTATGTATATGAACTTTTTATGAGTAATAGTTTTCCTTAGTTGAAGTATATGCGCTTACTATGATTTTAAAAGTTTATATTTGGGTTTCAACTTTCCAAGTAAATGTGCAAATGCCTTAATTTTGTTGGTGAGTTTAGTGGTTTTTAGATTATTGATTGATATGAGTATTTTAATAGCTTTTAGTGTTACGTGCATGTATAAATTCATTATTGATTGTTTTAACCTTTTTATTATATTAATCTGCGTATATTTTCTTTTTAATAAAATGAGTAATATTTTTTTTAAAACAAAAATTTGGACTTCTATGTTTTGATTTCAAGAAAATGTGCACACGTGTTAATTTAGTTGTTTCTTAGAGTACTGGTAGAAGTTTTTTTATTAGTAATTAAATGTTTTATGTTATGATTATTATTTTTTGTTTTAAAATGATGATTTTATTAATTTTGCTTATTATTATGATAACAGTTTGAATTGTATGTCTTGGTTTCAAGAAAATTTGCGTGTAGTCTAATTAGTTGCCCAGTTTAGTTCTTTTGCTTAGATATATATATATATATATTAATTGAAAAGTTAAATTTATCATAATGTTGCAGTAAACCTTATGTTATATATTGTTTTTCATATATATCATATCATATAATACGTATTATATATTATATCATACTAATAACTATGGGTCAAACTGTAATCTAAATAAAATTAAATCACAATTTTGCTGTTTGGTTTGGTTAAAAACCTAGACTAGTTTAGTTTGATTTGAAAAAGCTTTTAAACCTCACACAAATCAAACTATGCACACCCATACACTCCTTCATAACCCTTGAGAGTACACTTGCTAGTTGCTGCTCCATTATAAAAATCAAAGTGTAAATAGCAACATTCCTTGAGCATTTCTCATTTGTCGTGAAATAGACTAAATTAATTTTTCCCACCCAAGGTTTGACCTAAAAAGTTTGGCACCTCTTGATGGGATAAATAACACTTTCTCACAAAAAATAAAACTCTTTTTAAGTAGAAAAATTAATAATGTAAAGGAAAAATAATAATTTCACTAACAATAATTTTTGAAAAAAATCTTTTACAAACCAGACCTAAACATTTTGAACATTATAGTTTAGTCCTTCAACAGGTTTGATAGCTTACAAATAAGACCCTATAATTCTTTGGAAATCTAAATTGTTGGTGCCGCTCTATTACCTTTACCATGATCTCATTGTTATCACAAGCTTTGATCCCTACCACCCTTTTTTCGGTTACAATCTATTTTATCAATGATTACTCCTTCACTCAAGTGAAAGTTGTCATCAATGGTAGCACAAAATTGCAACAAAGAAAGAGTGGTGGGGTTGATAACATATGTAATACAGAGAGGGTAAGATGATGTACCACAAAAAAAGAAAAAAACTTTTTAACAAGAGGAAAAATAGTTATTTGTTATACATGGTGGATTTTTTCACCACATGCATTTGACTTAACCAAAAGAGAATGGGAAGACATTAAATGCCTTGAAAATTTGGCTAAGACAGGTGTATTTTTGTTGACTTGAGGACGGCTAAATGTTCTATAAATACCCCCTTATCCTTTGTATTTGGAGCATTTGGAAATCAATTTCATTGCTTTTGCTCTCTCCTCCTTTCTTCTCAATTCTTCCTTTCATTTCTTTATATTTCATGTTTGCTAAATTAATTCTATAACATTATTAAATTTATTTCTCATTGTTAAAAAATTTAAGTAATAGAAAATATCTTATCGTTGTTTGTTGTTATAACTCTCGCTATTATAAGTATTAATAACAAAAAAAAAATCTCATCGTTAATATGTATAATGAGAGGTGTAAGTCTTACCAATAAAAGTAGTAATAACTTTAACTATTTCTGTCACTAAAATATACTATTAACAATAAATATTTTTATCATAATTACTGTATTTACAAATCATTAAAATAGCAATAAAAGTTTCATCATCATTGTAAGTGAAAGATTGATTAAAAAAAAAAAATTTGATTCTCAACATATGATATTAACATATAATAATTTCAATGATCTTAAAGTCTCCATAATCAAAATCTATAAATTTCCTATTATGATAATCTCTCCTTATAATCAAAATTAGAAAATTGTTACAAATAGCATAACAATCCATGTATTATGCCTGACCAAAAGCGTTTGATGCTTGACTTTATCTTCAAGTCCCTACAAATTGTGAATAAACAAATTCAAAGAAAACCAAACCACAAAAATTTCAACTTATTGGCTTATCTAAACTACTCACAGATAATATAAAAAGGTTGGATTACCAAACGAGCAGAAAGGATCCATGCCTCAACAGAAGCTGACTTTTCACTAATTTTGGTCCCAAACTCCTTTGCATAACGGTCTTGATCATAAGCAATTTGCTGAATTGTATGCTTAGTCACAAAAGATTGCAAGGAATAATGTTATTTCAAAATCCAAGGCCGGAACACTGTATTCCATATGATATCCAGAAAAAAGAATCTTGTTAAGAACTTGTGAAGTCCTAAAATTCCTTAATTTCAAAGAATGCAACCACAATTAGAGGCTTAACATCGTAAGGTAAATGTTAATATTCCTATGATTTCAGAGTACAACAGATTTAGTCTGCAATTTAATACCATATCTTATCTGGCATAAATGCAACAGAGAATTTCTCAAACCTATAGGTTATAGGCATTCAGTTATATTTAATATAGTTGGAAGAAAGACAACCGAAAAGGTAAAGAAGTTTTTACAGCTTTCTAGTGATTAAATTTTAGCTCAAAGATTCCAAAGCTTGCCTTACCTAGTAAAATTTTCATTTATGACACTTGTGTTCTACAAAAGGGGAATATTATATTATCACAATACCTGCATAAGTCATTTTCTCGATCCCTAGGTCATTGGCATGTAACTTTCAAGAGAGTCATAATTTGCCTCTCATTCAACCTTTTCATATATCGCTGTCCCTCAACAATCTCGCAAGTCTGGAAAATAAAAAAACACAGATAGCATGAAACAACTATGGAACATAATAAATAATTCAATTGCTACATGAAGATAGACTTTATTAAGGACTTCAGAAGCTTTTTATTAAGGAAGTAAAATGATGAGTTAGACAAATTAGCAGCAGGAGAAGCCATAATTTTGAAAGAATATGTTAGGATTGGGACACTTGTCCTCAATCTATAGGGTATTTTAGGATAATTTTATTAGAAAAGAAATGTGCCTGGTGACAATTGGTATCAGAGTGCATAAGTAACAGGGACCTGAGCATCGGTGATGGCAGGTGGCGGTGCCACCCTCACTGAATAGGTGTCAAAACTAGAGTCTTTGTTAGGAACTTCTTCTCAATCCTTAGGACGAGAGCCAAGATGTATTTGAATGCCTAGCACAGTTGGAACATGAGATGGGTGGGATTAGGTGCTCACTAGTGGAAGAAGTAGATGTCTTGCGACGGAAAAGCTATGATTTTCACCTTGAACTGACTGTCCTAAGAAAGACAATCAAGCTAATAGAGAAACACCCAGATAGGGAAAACCGTGGTGTCAAAATACCAGAGCCTAAACTTTCCAATGGCATTCAGAATGCTAATGAGTTAGAAACTTTATTTGAGATATGGAACAATACTTTGAGGCAATCCATATCTCCGACGTGGAAAAGATATCCATAATGACTATGTACTTATCCAGGGATGTGAAACTATAGCGGCGAATGCAACCTGTGAAGACGAATTAGCAGGTAGACCCAAGATTAAAACCTGGGAGGAGTTAAAAAAGGAACTAAAGGTGCAGTTTTTGCCTTGTAACTCGTCTTGGACGACGCACAAGATGCCTTGAAACAGCTGAAACAAACAGGCACTTTGCGAGACTATGTCAAGGACTTCAATTCCCTTATGTTGGACATCTAGAATATGTCTAAAGAGGACAAACTCTTTAACTTCATGTCCGGACTACAAGGATAGGCGCAAATGAAACTACGTCGATAGAATGTGTGGGATTTGCGAAGCGCCATGGCTGCAGCAAACGGGTTGCTAGATTTCAAGGTTGGACATGATCCTTTGGCTGGGATAAATAAAGGCAAGACCAAAGAATATAAGAACAGCTAGAAAAAGGGGAAAAACAAGAAAACACAAAGGGACAACAAAGGTAAAGGCAAACCAAAGGCTGACTGGAAGGTCGCTTCTATGACTAGGGAGTCATCAAAGAGTATGCAAGGGTGCCTCATATGCAATGGGCCTTATTGTGCTCAACACTGCCCCTGAAAGGAAAAGCTCAATGCATTACTTCTTGAGGAGTCTTATGTCTATGATTCTTCCAAGGTCGCTATGCTAGTAAACCCTTTGCAACTTATCAATCACATGACTTATTTCGGTAAAATGAAATATTCATCTTTTGCTCATTCTATGTTGATGCATATCCCCATTAAAATTAACTATGTTGATATTATGGCAATGGTTGATACAAGTGCAACCCATACCTTTATAACATCTGTGTGGCAATGAGAATTGGTTTGCAGGTGAACAAATGCCTGAGCATGCTCAAGATGGTCAATGCTAAGACATAATCCGCAATGGGAATGGCATACAATGTTAGAATTATAGTGGACAATTGGTTCATAAGGACCAATGTGTTAGTAATACACTTGAAAGATTTTGATCTCACTTTAGGGATTGACTATTGTTGGAAAGCAAAATTGGCACCCATGCCACACCTAGATGGTGTGATGATTATGTAAGAGAAACACTCGTCTTTCATCCTTTGTTGTCCTCATACAGGGACAGATGATCGAGGTAAAAAGATGATTTAAGCATTTGCAATGGTAATAGAGAAAGACTTGAGGCATGGACATGAGACTTACTTGGCAGCCATGGCTGAAACATGTGATGGGAGCCCTATTAAAAAACCAAAAGTAGTGAATTAATTGCTAGATGAGTTTGCCGATGTAATGCCATGAAAGCTACCCAATACTCTACCACCAAGACAAGCCATCGATCACAAAATTGAGTTTATACTAGGATCAACCCTACCTGCCTGTGCACCTTATATAGAATGTCACCACTTGAGCTGGGGCAATTAAAGAAGCAATTGAGTGAACTGCTTAAGGCTGGATACATCCAACCCTCCAAGACTTTTTATGGCGCCCCTATGTTATTCCAAAAGAAGGCTGATGACTATAGGGCTTTAAACAAGATCACAACGAAAAAACAAGTACTTAATTCCATTGGTACAAGGCTTTAATGAACAGGTTGAACAATGCTTGCTGGTTCATGAAACTTGACTTGAGTAGTGAGTATTGGTAGGTGCGAATCACCAAGGGGTATGAACCAAAAACTACTTGTATTACGAGGTACGGTTTTCACGAATTTTTTGTCATGTCATTTGACTTGACAAATGCCCCTGCCACCCTTTGTAACTTGAAGAATAATGTGCTATATGACTTCTTGGGTGAGTTTGTTGTTGTATACTGTTAGGTCCCGAGTATACATTAACAGGAGAAAGAGAGCACTAGAAGATGAGACATGTGGCGACAGCAGGATTGACAACAAATCAATTTATGCAAAGACATGTGGCAGCACAATAGTGGAGTAGAAGGCATGCACGCAGGCGCTAGGACCACCAGCAGAAAAGAAAAGGACAAATAACAATATAAAGCAAGGAGGAAGCGGAAATGAGGGCAAGAAGCAGAAAGAAATGGTTTTGGGAGAGTACTAGGCCTCTATAATTGCCTAGGGAGTTTGGGAGAGAATTGTTTGGTTTGGTTGGGTTAAGGTTATTATTTAGTAGTGTTTCACTGATATTCATATGTTGAAATTGTAAGTGGATTAATTCCAGATTGATGCTTGTAAGCGGAAACTGTTGAATCCCTTTATGAAAGTTTACTGTTTCATTCAAGTTGTTACTATAAGTTATCTGTTTACAAATTATCTGTGATTGCATTGAGTGTATAGAGGCAAAGGTTACAACAGAGTAGAATTCTAGGTAAGACCACACTTTCAGAATTTTAGCTGTAGCTTGGGTTCATCAGGTCCCTAACAAACTTGGTATCAGAGCCAATGACAAGGATGAAGGCTAAGGTTGATAGTATGGAAAGAAAGTTGGAGACCATGAGAGGAAGAATGGATAGGTTCGACAGAAGGTTAGGGGAAATGAATGTCAATATGCAAAACGTTAACAGACATTTGCAGGGCATGGAGACTGGGATGGAAACCATGAAGGAGTACCTGAGGGAGTTGAGAGAATTGTTGACAGTGAAGGATGAAAGACCCTCTAACAAAGGGAAAGCTCCGATGGAGCCCCAATCATCCCTGTCAGAAACATCCCCGAATGAGGAACCCACACCCCCACCATTGATCGGACCTGTAGAAACAGGACGCGAAGGATTCCCAAGGGAGTGAAGAGATGAAACTGATGCTAATACCAGGGATAACTGACACGAAATGGTTCACCGACAGCTAGAGTTACTAGTGTCCATAGGGGAGGACCCAGTGGGGTGGATATTCCAAGCCGAACAGTACTTCTCTATTAATCATTTAACTGAACGAGAGAAGTTAGCAGCAGCTGCAGTGTGCATGGACGGGAAGTCTTTGAGGTGGCTTCAATGGAGCGAAACAAGACAACCTTTCGCAGACTGGAACGAATTGAAAAGGGAGATGTTGATAAGGTTCTGCTCAGCCCAAGAGAGATCGTTGTACGAGGATCTCATGGCATTGAAACAGATCGACACAATAGAAGACTATCATAGTCAATTCGAGTCCATCTCGGCACCCTTGGGTGAGGCAGTTGAAGAGGTCCTACTCTCGACTTTTATGAATGGACTCAGACCAGAAGTACGCACAAAGGTGAAGCTCTTTTGGCCGCCCTCGTTGAAGGAGGTGATGATCAAGGCACAGGAAATAGAAGAAAAAAATTGGGTCATTGACACCCGACTCAGAAGCTATCCAATCCGACCTAGCTTTAAGACCCAACACCAAGCCCAAATCTGCCCGATCCACTTTACAAATACAGCTAGCCCAAGTATCCACAAGGCCTCCTCCTCAGCCCAACCTAGTAGCCCAAACTCATTATATAACCCTCCCATCCACCAATCCAATCTAGCTAATACACTCCCCACCCAAACCGGCCCAATCCGACCCAATTCGAGCACCCAAATTTATCCACCCTTACGTAATCAAACAGCCCCTAATTCCCATTCCTCACAACCAAACAGAGGTGTGATCAACTCTGCAGCGTTGACCATACCGATAAGGAGAGAAGGGAACTACCGACGCCTCTCCGATGAGGAGTTTCGATCTAAACTTGAAAAGGGCATCTGCTTCAGATGTAATGAACGATACTATCTAGGCCATAAGTGCTGATTCAAGTAGTTCCGAGTGATGATAGCTTTAGAAGAAGAAGAGGAAAGGGAAGAGAATGAAGTAATTGAAGAAGGAAAAGCGAGTTTGGAGGAGAAGGAAATAGAGTTAACTCTGAACACCAGCTCATTAGTGGGGATAGACTCTTTTAAGACGATCAAATTTTGTGGCTCTATCAAAGGGAGAAAAGTGGTGGTTTTGTTAGACAGTGGAGCCACTCACAGTTTCATTTCTAGAAAATTGGTGAAAGACTTACAATTGTCAACTACCCCGGTAAGATTCGCCGTCATGCTGGGGGATGAGAGAAAGGTCAGGGGTGAGGATAGGTGTGACAATGTGGAACTGAGATTTCAGGGGCTACCGGTAGTACAAATTTTTTTTCCGTTTGAACTAGGAAGCGTTGACGTCTTCTTAGGGGTGGACTGGTTATGCAAGCTCGGTGAAGTCAAGGTAAATTGGAATCTTTAGACCATGAATTTTGAGTGGGAAGGAAGGAAGGTTGAGTTAAAAGGGGAAGCTTCATTGAGTCACCTGGAAACTTCCTTAAAGGCAGAGGTTAATACGGTAAGACAAGGGGGGAAGGGTATTTCTTAGAGCACAATGAATTGGAAGGAAGAGAAGATGTAGCTACCCTATTGAATGAACCAAGATTGCCTCGATTGCTGGAAGAATACCAAGCCCTCTTCTGAGAACTGACAGGACTTCCACCCAAGCGCATTTATGATCATGTTATCAGACTTCTACCGTCGGTGCTGTCACCCAACGTGAGGCCATATTGGTACCCTCATTTCCAGAAAAATGAAATTGAAAAGATAGTTAGGGAGATGATTGCAGCAGGAGTAATACGCCCCAGTGTGAGCCCATTCTCTAGTCCTGTTTTATTGGTGAGAAAAAAGGATGACGGATGGAGATTTTGTGTAGACTACTGTGCATTGAATAAGGTGACGATTCCCGATAGGTTTCCCATTCTAGCCATAGACGAGCTCTTAGATGAATTATCAGGAGCTGCCATATTTAGCAAATTGGACTTGAAGTTAGGGTATCACCAAATCCGAGTCAAGGAAGAAGACGAAAAGAAGACAGCTTTTCGAACCCACGAAGGCCATTATGAGTTTTTGGTCATGCCGTTTGGACTCACGAATGCATCGGTAACCTTCCAAAGTGTGATGAATGAAATATTCAAGCCTTATTTGCGGACGTTTGCACTGGTTTTCTTTGACGACATCTTAGTTTACAACAAAGAGATAAAAGACCACCTGGAGCATTTACGAGTGGTGTTGGAGCTATTGCGAGATCATCAGCTAGTGGTGAATAGAAAAAAATGTGCCTTTGGACAAACACAGATAAAATACCCGGAGCATATTGTTTCAGCTAATGGAGTAGAAGTTGACCTGAAGAAAATTTAGGCAATGGTGGAATGGCCACAGCTGCGAGATTTGAGGGAATTAAGGGGTTTTTTAGGCCTAACAGGGTATTATCGGAAGTTTGTCAAAGGTTACGGAAGGATCGCTGAACCGCTTACTCGATTACTGAAAAAGGATGCCTTTATATGGGATGAAAAAGCCAGCCAAGCCTTCAAGGAATTAAAAACAGCCATGACCACAGTTCCAGTGCTAGCAATGCCAGACTTTTCGAAGGAATTTGTAGTCGAGACAGACGCTTCAGGGTCCGATTTAGGTGCTGTCTTAATGTAATGCGGCCAACCGATAGTATTTCTCAGTAAAGCACTGTCTTTACGGAATCAAGGCAAGTCCATATATGAGAGAGAACTGATGGTCATAGTCATGACATTCCAGAAATGGAGGCACTACCTACTTGGACGACATTTCATAGTTCGAACAGACCAAAGCAGCTTGAAGTTCTTAACGGACCAGCCAGTGCTCGAAAATGACCAACAGAAATGGGTGATTAAGCTCCTGGGGTATGACTTTGAGATTCAATACAAACCAGGAAGTGAAAATAAAGCCGCCGATGCGTTTTCTCGTCAACCGAACATGGAAGGAGAGGTTTGGGCCATCTCGACAGTGCAACCTACAAGGTTAGAAGGTATAGAGGAAGAGATTGTAGAGGATGAAAGGCTTCAACGCATTATCCATAATCTAATGGTTGATGCTACAGCTCATGCGGGATATGAATATAGGAAGGGCAAGTTACTCTATAAAGGCAGAATGGTTCTCTCTAGCAACTCTACCTTTATTCCTAAATTTCTAGCTGAATTCCACTCTTCACCTTACGGAAGGCACTCCGACTTTGTTTGAACTTACAAGCGTATTGCTGCAGTGTTATTCTGGGAAGGTATGAAGGCTGATATACGGAGATATGTAGCAGAGTGTGAGACCTGCCAGCGAATGAAGTATAAAGCTACAAGTCCAATAGGTTTGCTCCAGCCCTTACCTATACCTTCAAGTGTATGGGAAGATATCACCATGGATTTTATCATGGGGCTTCCAAAAGCAACAGGTAATGACACCATTCTCGTTGTGGTAGATCGGCTAACTAAGTATGCTCACTTTATTACCCTGTGACACCCTTACACAGCAGCTGATGTGGCTAAAAAATTTATACAAGAGGTGGTTAGATTACATGGGTTTCCTTGCTCCATCGTAACAGATCGGGATAGAGTATTTTTGAGTCAATTCTGGGGAGAAATTTTCAAGTCAGCAGGCACCGTTCTTAAGTTCAGCTCAGCCTATCATCCTCAATCCGATGGCCAAATGGAGGTTGTTAACAGGAGTTTGGAAACTTACTTGCACTGTTTTTGTTGTAGGCAGCCACGACAGTGGCCTTCATGGTTAGCATGAGCTGAATATTGGTTTAACACAACTTATAATGGCTCCACGGGAATGACACCATTCAAGGCTCTTTATGGAAGGGAACCGCCAACTCTATTACGCTATGTGCATGAAGTTTCCAAAGTGGAAGAGGTAAACAATTTAATTCATGAAAGGAACAAAATCCTGGATGAGCTAAAGGACCATTTGCATAGAGCACAGGATAGAATGAAAAGGTTTGCTGACAAACGTTGAAGAGAAGTCCAATTTCAAATGGGTGATCGAGTATTTCTCAAGATGCAGCCTTATCGATTTCGTTCGCTGGTTGTTAGACAAAATGAGAAGCTGAGTCCTCGCTTCTATGGACCTTACGAAGTGTTGGGAAAAATAGGTACAACAGTCTACCACTTAGCATTACCTCCAACAGTGAAGATACATTCAGTTTTCCATGTATCACAATTAAAAAAACAGATAGGAGAGTCTTCAGCACTTCAACCTCTTCCAGAATGCATGGCTAAAAATGGAGAACTTAAACCTCAGCCCTTGGAAGTTTTGGGACACCGTTATTCGTCACAAGGTGAGCTGGAAATTCTGATGAAATGGGAAAACCTACTAGACTGTGAAAATTCGTGGGAGTCCTTCACTACCTTCAAACGAACTTTCCCCTTCTTCCACCTTGAGGACAAGGTGCCTCTTGATGAGAGGGGTAATGTTTGGTCTCGAGTATACATTAATAGGAGAAAGAGAGCACTGGAAGATGGGACACGTGGCGACAGTAGGATTGACAACAAATCAATTTATACAGAGACATATGACAGCTCAATAGTGGAGCAGAGGGCATGCACGCAGGCACTAGGACCACCAGCAGAAAAGAAAAGGACAAATAACAATATAAAGCAGGGAGGAAGCAGAAAGGAGGGCAAGAAGCAGAAAGAAATGGTTTTGGGAGAGTACTAGGCCTCTATAATTGCCTAGGGAATTTAGGAGAGAATTGTTTGGTTTGGTTGGTTAAGGTTATTATTTAGTAGTGTTTCACTGATATTCATATGTTGAAATTGTAAGTGGATTAATTCCAGATTGATGCTTGTAAGCGGAAACTATTGAATCCCTTTATGAAAGTTTACTATTTCATTCAAGTTGTTGCTATAAGTTATCTGTTTACAAATTATCTGTGATTGCATTGAGTGTGTGGGGGCAAAGGTTACAACAGAGTAGAATTCCAAGTGAGACCACATTTTCAGAATTTCAGTTGTAGCTTGGGTTCATCAGGTCCCTAACATATACCTAGACAACTTTACGGTATATAACACTTCTTTAAAGGAACGTATCATAAACTTGAGAAAGGTGTTTACGAAGTTGAGGGAGAACCAGCTTTTTGTAAAAAGAGAAAAGTGTGAATTTGAACAATAAGAAGTGAAGTTCCTTGCCACATCATAAGGAGCCATCATGTGCGTATGGACCCAAAAAAAGTTCAAGCTATCTTGGAGTGGACTGCCCCTATAAAGGTAACCAAGTTATGATCATTTTTGGGTTTGGCTAATTACTATCGTAGGTTCAATAAGGGATATTCTAATAAGGCAATGCCTTTCACAGACTTACTCAAGAAAGTAGAGTAGTAGGATTGGACAGCAAGATGTGAAGCAACATTCCAAGAATTAAAAAATGCTATTGCTTCTGAACCAGTGTTGAGACTCTCGAACTTTGAAGCACCATTTGAAGTACACATAAATGTCTCAGATAAAGCCATTGGAGAGGTGCTAGTGCAAGAAAATCACCCGGTAGCCTTTAAGAGTAGAAAATTGAACTTTGCCGAGTAGCGTTATTCTGCTCACGAGGAAATGGTTGTTGTCATACATTGCTTAAAACTATGGCTAGTATACTTATCGGGGACCAGGTTTGTTGTTCGAACCAATAATGTTGCTAACACTTACTCTGGCATCAAGCTACTTAAGCATAGTTTGTACAACCCACGTTCATTACTTGTATCTTTTCCATTAGTCCCGCATGCTGGTCCAACTAGCCTTGTTTGTGGTACGTGAGCGCCCCCTCAAACATCCCATCATGCCCCGCTCCTAGGCATGTCGATGTCTGTTAGGAACTCAGCTCTTATTCAACTAAAACACAAAATTAAAACACAAAAAACATAATAAAGTAAAACTATTTCATTAATTAAACCATTATAATGATAAATCGAACATTTCGAAGAGTTCGAGACCTCTCATTTTCCTATCGTTCGAGGCACTGGAGACCTCCTTAAATTAGCTAAGAATGACTGCCCTCAAACCAAAACCCTAATACATTTTCTTCTCTTCCCTCTCTTAAAACCTAAAATATATATTTATAATAAAAATTAACCATTGGATTGAGGACAAGTGTCCAAATCCTAACATTTCCCTCCCCTTCAAAATTATCTTGTCCTCAAGATAAGTTTTTTTTTTCAGCTGTGCCCTATTTCATTCTTTTTTTTTCCAACTGTCTCTGTCTGCCAAAGTTATTCCCCGCCTACTATTTTTACTTTTTTAATTTTTTTTCATTTACAGCTGTCTTTTTTTTTCTTTAATATATATATTTTTATCTCTCCTATTGCTTCTTCACCCTTTTTTTTCTTTCCAACACCCTACATCTTCTCTTTTTCTCTTCCCAAGAAGCTTACCTACTGCCTTCCCTTTTATTTTCCCAACCACAACTCTTCTCCTTTTCCCAACAAGCCAATTGCCACTGCCCTCCAGTCCTCTTTTTTTTTTCTTTTAATTTTTAATTTTATTTTTTTCCTCTCTCTCCTTTCTCTTTCTTCTCCTTGTCTTTTTCTTTTCTTCTTTCTTCTCCTTCATCCTTCTTTCTTCTTCCTTCTGCTTTCTCTACGTTTTCTCGGTTTCAGACTCTTATCGACATTCCATTTTCATCCTCCTCCTTCCTCGGTTTTCATTTTTTTTCTTCTCTCTTTTTTTTTTCATGCTTTTCCAGAATGTAGCCACTAACTCATTTCTCCCATTCTTCTTCAAGTCAGCCTCCTCTGTAAATATTTTTCGGTGACTCTTTACTTTTTCGACCATCATCTATCTTCCTTGTTGGATCAAATGCTCTGATACCATTTGTTAGGAACTCAACTCTTATTCAACTAAAACACAAAATTAAAACGCAAAAAACATAATAAAGTAAAACTATTTCATTAACTAAACCATTACAATGATAAACCGAACATTTCGAGGAGTTTGGGACCTCCTATTTTTTTGTCGTTCAAGGTGTCAGAGACTCCCTAAATCAGCCAAGAATGGTTGCCTTTAAACCAAAACCCTAATACATTTTCTTCTCTTCCATCTCTTAAAACCTAAAACATATATTTATAATAAAAATTAACCGTTGGATTGAGGACAAGTGTCCCAATCTTAACAATGTCCTTGCATGCTCGATCATTTTCACACAAACAACATTGCACAATCCCAACTCTGCAATGTCATTAGTTTTAGACAAACCTGTTCACCTATTTGGTGCCTGTGTTCGGTCTCAATTGTTAGAGGTGTAACAAACCTCCCCCATCTGATGAACTTAATGTCCTCGTTGAGAGGTTTTGTATTCTATAAGATTACCCCAAGTTGGAACGACATCATCATTGTGTGTCCAAGCAAAATTGAATCTGAATAGAAAGTTTAACCATTGTAAGCTATCCCAATTTTGATCCTGGAAAGAGATGTCTCTGGCATGGTCCATCCGTATCAAGAATCTTTCGTCTCAACATAGTCTGCCAATGTTGCAAACTATAAACTATGTATAAGATTTCTTTTTCCTCGTCACTGTAACTTTCCTCCAACCAACTCAACACCCACCCATGTCTCCCATTCAATTAGATATCCTTTAAAGAAAAAGAGTAGAGCAAACTTTGCTATCTTCAATGTCAATTCGGATAGTGAACTCAATCTTAGGCAACTCATTAATAAAGGTAAAGAGGCAAAAACCCCCAAATTAGAAACCCTAATTCCAAAATTAGGGTTAAATAAATTTCACCAAACAATTAACAAATTCAAGTAAACAAATAACAAATAACAAACCTAATATGCCCTTGTTTCGTTGTCGTCGAACATAAATACTGGACAAACAAAGGTGCTCGAATGCCAAAAGCAGAGATGCTATGTGATTGGAACACGTTGAACTGTTGAACGTCGTCATCGACTGGAACTAACGTTGTTGGACACTTTAGTCTAGAACATGAAGTGGATGTATAGAAATGGAGACTGATGAGATAGCGAAAGCTGAAAGAAGAGCTCGAGCTCATCTATACAGCACAGACTTGGGCTTAGGCACGTTTATACTGATATACAAAGCTCGAACTCGTGCTCAAGCTTGAGCTCATTTTTGCTCGATTGTTTCGGGCTTGGTTCGAATCCAGCCCTACTCACCCTACTCCACTAGCAAAACAATAGTCAAGAATACAAATGTCTTTGTGTAGTTCATTAATATGCTATTCAAGTATATCATCAATAAGCTAAAGGTTTCAATACGCATTTTAGGAATGAGTTATTCAACATCATCAAACCCTAGTAGAGGCACATGCCTGATCAAATAATGGATGCTGATCAAGATATGTAGGGACATTAGAAGAATTGGCAGTCAATTGAATCCTCTCAAGAAATTGGAAAAATGGGATAAGCTCTTGCTTCCACTATGTGCATAAATAGTTTTTCCCAACTTGCAATGCATTTAGAATTGACTAGTTTTCGGTAATAAACAAAACTTCAGTAAACAAGTAATTCAAGAAAAACTCCTAAACCAGGAAGGAAATTGCTTTTACTAGTTAAAGTTTGTAACCAGAACACTCATGCTAACTGCACTAAGATTTTAATAAGATAACATGAACTTTAATTACCTCAACTGGAAATGTGCAGTCACCAGAAACTCTTTTCAGGTAATCAATATCATTCCACTTAGTCCTCGCTGGTCAAGTGCCATACAATTAGTTGTTATAATGGGAGAACTTGAGAGGAAGTATTTGTGCAGAAACCCCTCCAGAGATAAAGCTGACCTCTTCACCACAATCTTACAAGATAGGGACCTATTTGGCAAAATTCAAAGAGGCTGCAAGTTCAAAAGCAATACCATCACTAGTAAAATAAGTTCTCAGATCTTTCAACTGCAACATGTAAAACTAAAATTAGCTATACAAAAGTGAAAAAAAAATCAGTCAACTAAAAACCATAATCTTGAGAAAGAAAAAAAAATCCTGAATATAATATATAAGGACAACCCAAAATGACATTTAAAAAAATAATTATTTTAATAACCCATAAATGTAAACATTAATTTTTTAACCTGTTACTAAGTTGTAATATAACATCCAAAATATTGCAACACCGGTCTGGGCCTTCTTAATATATTAAACATTAATAAAAAGACTTTTCAAGTCAGAGTAACCACCAAAAATTAACAACAAACACTTAACTAATATAAGAAAAGGTACCTTCACATAATCAGCATCAGATGATGTCCTACACAACACATCATTACCAAGAAGCTGTGTAACAAACAATATTTCAGGGAGAGGCTCGATGAATGCAGCTAAAGCCACACCTGTGTAGAACAAAAGAATGGAGAAAATGAGAGAAATATTCTGATTTTCTGAGAATATGTTAATTTCTTTTAAATTTATTTGACAATAGTATATATATACAGATATTTAGAAACAGTCCCATTTGTGTAGGCCTTACACTCGGGTAAAATCCATATCATGACTCCAAGCCATCACCAAGTCGTTGAAGTACTATGATTTCTGGTGAAATAAGGATCTCGCAGGTTCAAAAGCAACATTGGATAAGAACTCTTCTCTAGGCATTCATCATTAGTCTCTGCAGAATTTAACACAGTCACAAACACTCTCTGAGAAATTAAACCTTTTTGTAGAGAGCTCCCTTAATACAATGTCAAAATGAACTAAAAAATTTTTAACTTCACAAATGATTCTCAAGCAGGTCAGCAAACAAATACAAATGTGACAAAATAAACAAACAAACTCCCAATTCAAAATAAACAAACACTATGAAATCGTTTTCAACTTCTTATTTACAAGGTCGGCAGCAATGTGTTAGGGTTTCGACAGAGCATCACATTTAAAAAATATTTAACTTCACAAACACGTAACAAGCTCAAAATTCTACAACAAACATAAAATCCAAAAAAATTCCACAAAATTTTCAATTTCAGTTAGATGCTCTGTCAGTTATTGTCTCTCGTCGTCATTTGGTGGTCAATAATCCTCTCGGTTCATCGCTCGGTCTCCGTCAGTCGGATTTCGTCTCTCCTCATCGTCTGTTTGTCGTTCGTCCTCTCTATTATCATGCACAGTTTCGTTTGTTGCTCTCGGCTGGTCACCATTTACTCGATTGTCGCTGGGTTGTTGTTGGTCGCTGATCTCGTCAACCCTTTTTTATCTTTTTAAATTGAAGGAAACGCACGGAAGGGATGATCATAAAATTCTGGCCAAAGGACTATGTCCCACCCAAAGTATGCACATATCTTAAGTTTCCTCCTGTTAACTTTGAAAATCTCATTTATCCACCAATAGGCGGTTAAAATTAACTAAGTCGGTTAGTTATATCATTTTTCCCTCCTAAACCCTAAAAACTAATAATTTCACCCTAACCCAAGTTTTAAAAAATAGCATTTTTCCTCTTAGAGTTTCCAATATTTAGATTCAATTTTCTGGTACCGTTTATTCCTCTCTGACAACCTCCAAGAGATGGCTCTTTCTCTTTAGAACGGTCTTCTTTCGACAACTCTCTTGGGAGCAATCATCGACGAAGAAGTCGTCTTTGTCTCTGATGAAGACGAATCGTCTTCGTCCAGAGACAAAGACGAGGTCTTCGTCGACAATGAAGACTCTTGACGATGAAGACTCCTCGTCAACAAAGAGTCTTCATCGTCGACGAAGACACTCTTTGTCGATAACCGCTCTCAAAAGAGCAGCCTAAAGAAAACCGTGTCGGAGAGGAAGAGCCGTCGCTTGGAGGTCACTGGAGAGGAAGAAACGACACGAAAAAATTGAATATGAAAAATTAAAAACCTTAGGGGCAAAATGTTATTTTTTAAAACATAAGTTGAGAAAAATTATTAATTTTTAGAGTATAGAGGGGAAAATTAAATCGAATTTAAGTTTATTTTTATAATATAGATAAAATAATGATTTTACCTTTAAAACGGTTAGTTTTAATCGTATACGGATGAGTAAATGAGATTTTCAAAATTAACATAGGGAAACTAGGGAAACGCACATACCTTGGGTGGGAAATAGTCCTTTGGCCTTAAATTCTCACTGATAAGTTTGACCCAAACTTATTATTTATTTTATGGATATAATGGTAAAACAGTCAAATTTATTAACATTAAAATATTAAACCTGTGATTTCACGGGTGGTCAGTGTGATTTGAAATAGATAAGTTGAGGTTCAAATTCTATTTTAAAAATAATTATATTTAATTTTTTGTTTTGACCAATTCAATGTTAATTCAATTTAATTTTTTGTTTTAAATGTTAAATGTTTGAAGTGATTTGAAATAGTTTGTTTATGAAAATAAATTTAATCTTTGACACAACTTTGATTTATTCAGTTTGACTGGAAATAATTCAAATCAAATTTATACTTAATTTGAAAAACTTTACAAAAGATATTTTATTAAATAAATAAATTAATATGCATAATAAATAAAAAAAATGTTTATGTTGACTTGGTTCAATTTGTATTCATTTCTAGTTTTTCAACTTGTCATAAGACCAATGATCACAGATTAATAAGTTTTTTACCTAAAAATTTAAAAGTTTAACGTTAAAAATAAAAATTTGTTTAGTTTTAAAGAGAATACGCATAATTGGTTATTAAATTTATAAAAATAGTCATTATAACGTTGTGATATTTATCCTTTTATTAATTTTTTTTGCTAAAAATCTCTTTTTTTTTTTCATAGTTATAGTATAGAAGATTATGTAGATTAAGAAGTTGGTGGTGTGCGATGGATTGCCGGAGAAAGAGAGCTACTAGGGGCGACTAAAAACAAAGGAAGAATGGGTTATGAGTAAGAGGAAATGAAAATAAGAAGGTTCTTGTGTAATTGGGATATTTAAAAGTTTTTGTATTTTTAATTTAATTTGTGGTTATATACTAATTTTGAAAAATAAAATAATAAATATACAATAATAAATTCATTTCTTGATATTGTATCATAATTTTTTTTAATTAAGAAAATTTGACTTTAGGTGAAATAGTATAATTTATTCTATCAAGAGGGGAAAACGTGAGTGGAAAAATGTAATTTAGTGTGTAACATAAACCTAGCCTCTGTCAAGGAAATAGTGTCATTTGGTGAATCCAATTTGGAAGTTATATGACCTATTCCAATTATAATGAAATTAATCAACTCCTTCAATTTACTAACATACTACTCACTTGCACACTTACACTTGTCCCTAAGTTCTTTAACGTTTGCAAAGATTTTTTCACATGTATAACTCTAACCTTTTATGATGTAACAAAGTGATCCTTTAGGGCTCTCTTAGATTTCATTACTAGAACTACAATTAGCTGTATGTCCAAACTTGCATTCAAAAGTTGACACCAGTAACCAACTCATAGGAGATTATCATATCTTTTCCAATAACTTAAATTCATGATTAACCTGTCTAATAATTTCATTTTCTGATCTAAACCTAACATTTATAAAGGGGGGGAAAGAAAGATGAAAAAAACCAACAAGATGCCCTTCCAAAGCATAAACCTTAACTGGAAACAAGATTTGGGCTCGCTGGAAGCAATTGTTCCCTTTGCTTCGAATTCACCACTTTCAGATTTGATGCTAAAAATATTCCAATTTCTTTATTTATCTATATGAAATAGTACTGTTCTAATAGACAAGCACAACCGTACCAATCTTAAGAGCATACATCCAAACTAGAGTATTACATTATGAAGACAATGAATCATCTCCCCTTCTAAGACTTGATTGTCTCCGTTTATTCGAATAAAAGAGTACCCTTTCTTGGCTTGAAGATAGAGCTACTTGTATAGGTCGAACACAGCACATCAATGAAGAGCCACACTTGTTGTTTAATGAAAAAGATGATTGGCAAAGAACCAATTGCAGTAACAAGAATGGGAATCCATAATACTCCATCTTTGAAGAGAATAAAAATAGCAGCACAAAACACTATCATCATTGCTGCTATTGATAACCAAAGAGTTGAAAGTCCAACAATCAGCTTTCTTGGCAATGGCTCAAGGAAATCTTCTTCTGCGTAGCGAGAAGTGAGAATAGATAGGAAGGTTAATATGGAGCAAGTGGATAATACCAGTGAAATCGCATCTGACACAATAAAAATTTTGAAAGAAATTTTATCAAGGAATTTAGGACTCCCTGTCTCGGCATTGGTGCCACCTGGTACAGCCAAAGCTATAGCAAAAACCATTGTGGTAATAAGAGCCGCCACAACCATGCAGTAGTTTGCTGTATCTTTCATCCATTTCTCTCCCTTCTGCTTTAATTCCTTATGTTCATCACTAAATAAGGCTCTTGGAGATTTTCCATCTTCCTTCTGAGTTGATTTCCCATCATTATTATTACCAACCAGTGAATTTCCATTATTTTTAGCTTGAACATCCGAGGGATACAAAAGCTTTTTCACTTCCTACAATCATATAAAATAGAGTTATGAAATATGGATCCAATGAAATAGAGTTATAAGAAAATAGGTTTGTACAGAAAAGAGTGGTGATAGATAATCACCTCAAACCACAACAATTCTCGCTGCATTTGCAGTGCTGCTCCTGATACACTATGGAGCCTTTCTGATGGTGCCAACATCCCGGCCAAATGCAGGATGTTGTTGTCACCCTTATCTTTCTTGGAAACTAAAAAATCTTTGGCTGAGCCTATTTCATGTACGAGTCTGAAGATTTCCTCGTGACGATACTTAACAGCAAAGTGGAATATGCTATAATCATTATCATCCACTTGGAATATCAAATCAGGATATTCACGAATAAGTATTTTCAGAAACTCGATGTTCCCTCGTTCTGCAGCAACGAATACCAGTTTTCGGGCAGTTTCTAATGCACTTGAATGATGATCAAAGTCATGCCCGGATACAGCTAGTTTCCAAACGTGTTGGACTAATTTCATTTCTGGGGACATCTTTTCAATACTGCATAAAACTGCGAGTTGGTAGAACCAACATTAAATTAAACAGCGATAATGAGGAAAGATGTGAGCACAGTTCATTTTAAATATCAGAGAAGAATATGCTTCTATATATATAACAATAAATTAAACATAAACAAATTCAAAACGTGAAAGATAAATTTGCATAGTAATTATTGCATTGAGTTATAGGTTGATTAAATATATCAAGTATTTATAGAGAGCAGAGGTTGTCTGTCCTTTTTTTATATTCTAGTTTATTTAGAAATTCTGTATATTTCAGAGGCAGTTACTTCTTCTGGCACTAGGTATAACTGGAGCACACCTTGGAAATTATCTTTGGAAAACAGCAAATTATAGTACCACTATGGTTGTTTTTTTTTTTTCCTGTCTTTATACATGACTAATTTAGTGAAACTTCTATACATATATATATATATATGAACGCCTATAAATGACTATCTTTATGGCAATGTGATTAAATTTAGTTCCACATAAATAAACTAATCAAGGCATGCTGAAGGGTTAATTTAAGGATTAGAAAGGACTAACCTCTTTTGAAGCATTTCTTTATTTTTTCCCAACCTCCTTGTTGATTGGGTGACTCTGACTCTTTGTACTTATCTAGCAATTGCAGCGTGTGATCTGGAAGACAAAAATCAACATAATGGATCTTTTCACAGAAGTGAGAAACCATTTATCAATATCTATTATGAAATAAAAAGTAACAAATATCAAATTAAACATCAAGATACTAACGGAATACTGAGATGATAGAATATGTGTGTGTGTGTGTGTATTTATATATTGGTGATAATATGGAAATTAATTTAAGTTGTCTGAACATGTTATGGCAGCAAATGATGCTTCATACGTTAACGTTTGAGGGTGATACTTGAAGAGAATAAGACAAGTGTTTTTCTCTGTTTGCTGCCATAAACTTAGTACAACATGTTCTCCCCATTTGTTCATGGCAGCGCTCAACTAAATGCTAATATATTGTACCTAACAAATTTAGTGAAAGTTTTCATACTTATTTGCACGGCTATATCCCAATTCATGACAATGTAAATTTAGATTGTAAAATCCAAAACAAAAATACAGCTAAAGAAGGCACAGGGGAGAGAACTAACAGCGCTTGATGCATCTCTTGATTCTATTCCAAACTCCTTGTTGATTGGCAAAAGGCAATTCAACCAAGGCATGTAATGCTGTTTGCTTATTATTTTCATCATAAGCAGTAGCTAACTTTGTGTCTTCCTCCACCAATTGCAGCGCCAATTCTGGAAACACAAAAATTAAACGACATTATCATAGGGATGTGGAATTAATCAATTTTGAGATGATTATTTAATTTCAGGTAGTTAAAGTGAAATAGTTTACCGTGAAAACCATTCCTTATGAGAGCAAGAAGCAATTTGATACGATCATCATGTTCTAGGGAGGTTTTAGTGAGATTATAAAGCCAATATACCATTTCTTCACGACCGAAGAAAACTGCGAACAAAAGTGGTGACGTATCGTCAAAACCTTTCACCCGTGCTAGGTTCTGTCCATTATGCTTCATCATTTCCACCTCTTCTAACTTTTCATATTTATTCTCCTTTATCATTGCAATTTCTAAGTTTCCATATTTCTTCTCGTTTACCATTCTCTCGGCAACTTGTATCATTTTCTTGGCAAGTTTTAACTCTCCGGAAGCAGCAGCAAGACAAAAAGGCGTATTGCCAGAATTATTTTTCACAACTAAATCCTCTAGTTTGTCCAGCTTAAGGAGCAGTTTTATAGCAAATTCAGAGGAGTTTACAAGAGCCCCAATGTGGAGAGCGGTGTCCTCTCTCTCAGAGATCTTAGCTGTTATATCATCTGGATGTATCTCATACCTGCAGTCACCTCGTAGAGCAGCTCGATACAAATTTATGCGTCTTTTTCTTGTTATATCCGTTTCTGCCACTTTAAAGCAAGAAAAAAGTTTCAAGATATTAATTACATTTTAATTTGTATATTATGAATTTTTAAATTCAATTATTAAATCATTTTTATAATTAATGGACAATTTTATACGTTTAAAATTGTTTGTTTTTCATTTTTGACACAATACACATATTCTTTTTTATTTTTCATTATTTAAAAATCTTTCTAAGTTTAATAATTTTCTAAAAGAAAATAAAAATTACTGCAATCTATCATTAATTTGGTTTTTTAACTCTTCAAAGATAAAAATTACTCTTTTAACTGTCTTGTATGTAACATCAATTCATATTTCACATGTAACATTAATTAAAATAATATACCTGGCGATTTTTGATGAGATGAAGTCAGAGGACTATAATCTGCTTCCAAGTCAGCTGTCAACATCCTGGAAAACCTACAAGGAAAGGGAGCATTTCCACCCTCTAGTCAATCTTGATTCTTTATTCTTTTAAAGATAAAAAATTAATAATAAATATCAAGGCATCAAACATATCAAGGCTTTTTTTTTAAACACGTGCGACGATTCAAATATCTAAGTAATGTGCCCGAAGTTCAGATGTTTGATGGCCAGAGAAGAAATAGCTAAAAATGATCAGGAAATATTATCAATTATTTTAAAAAATGGTTGTTTTCTTCCTCTTTTTTTTTTTTTTTAACTTCCAAATCCTATGTAAGAGAGGAAGAAGAATCACATTCTTTTTCCTTTCTTTTTATTAAACTGATATAAACTTAACAGTAATTGCTACTTCGCTAAATTGTATTTGGTAATCTCTCTCTCATTACATAATCACAGAATAGAACTCCAACAAAAGAAGATTTTGAAAAACAGAAAGAAGAAGAAGAAGAAGAAGAGGGGCGAAAGACTTGCCTCTTTTAGTTTTGGAGAGTGGGATATGTAAGAGAGGACAGTAATAGATGGACGAAGCTCAAGGCAGATTGCAAGAGAGTGAAGAAAATTGGGATATATGTAGAAGAAACAAAGGGCTGTATATATAGGCAAAAATTCAATAGCAAATAAATTAATTTTGATAATGTTACTTTATCTAAATGATTTTTTTTTTCTCTTTCTATAAAATTTATGATATTTTTCAAACCTTGAAACTACTATATGACTCAAATAATTATAATATTACATTTGTACTCATAATTTATTGTATTTTGTTAATTCTTTGGAGGTATAAGTTGGGGGTACATTGATATTTAAAAACAATTTCCAAAAGCCCTTAAACCTTTTTTTGAATTTCAAATAACCCCATGATAAATTTTAAAAAGACCTTTAATATTTTAAAAAATTATATTTTATCTTATTATACGATTATATGACAAAGACATTCATATTTATAGGAAATGAGGAAAAAGAGTGAAGGCCAAACGAAAAAGAAATAATATGTTTTTTATATAATTTGAATAATTAAAATATAGTTTTTAATTTTTGTTAATTTATGGTTATATCATAATTTTGAAAATTGAAATAATAAGGATAAAATGATAATTGTACTTCCTAATACTATTGTTTTATTTATAGAGTTCATTTTTAGATAGAATAGTGTTTTGGGTGGCCTTATTAATGTCCTTGGCTTAAGTTAATTTTGTTTGCATGAAGGGCGATAACAAAATGTTAAATAAGCCCCCCATCGTTTGTATTTTGAGACATACTATTTTTCACTTGAAGGCTTATATACGTCCCTTTGCTTGCTTCAAAAATTTCATTCTCCGTTTTCTTATATTTCATCCTTCTTTTTTTTCTTTTCAATTATTAGCACTATCTATTTAGATATATCTCAATATTACTAATATTTAAATTATGTCAATATCTCATTTATGTAGTGTAAATATAGATATTTCAATTATGATATTATTATGTTTACAAAAATATAAACCATGAATATTTCAATTATTATTATTATATTTAATTTTCCATTATATTTATTTTTTTGTTTGTGAAAAGCAAATTGTAATTATTTATATTTATGTTATTTTTATAATTATTTTATATTTGTAAATGCAAATTATAATCGTATCACACTTACAACTTGAAGTTTGAAAAATTATAAAAAATACAGACTTGAAATCCTAAATATAATCAGAACTAAGATGATCAACCAATTGTAATATCTTCTGGGGGATTGTTTTTCTCAAATCACTCCCTAATAATGTCATGTGAAGATAAAACAACAACGCGAACTTTATTGCATTAGTGTCGTCCTCCCTCCACGGCCTCTACTGAAAAACACGACTCTAATCAACATATTGAATGGACTTACACTTGTGCAAATATGTTTGGTGAATCCGATTTTTGGCCTTCAATGGAATATACATATTAATATCTAATATATGACTAAATCGAAGGTCTATCATAATGACAAACTCGTACGGATTGAACCTCACATCAACATCATTAATTCAAAATCATAACTCCTCTCTCAAGATCGCCTTATTTACCTCTCGAAGATGATGAAGCGTATTAAAACCTTACTAAATCGGCTATCCTTGAGGTCCAGAAGGTGTCAAAAATAGGTACGTATAAAAATCTACAATTGCTGCTCTATTAATATTTTTTTAATCACGGCTCTCACATCTCTATATCCATGTGTAGTTACTTGAGCCTTAAAGTGTTTTTTCATAGAAAATCTTATTTCATCCTTGCCCTTATCCCTTTTGCTCTTTTGTCGAGCTCTTTGTAACAAAATTAAATTACGATTATATTAATTTTATGTCAATTTTATATTATAAATGATTCAATTCTGAATATAGATGTATTATTCAGAAAAACAGATATCAAATTCGAATTCTACATGTCAAAAAACCTTAAGATGCAAAAATTTCAATTTACCTCTTATATGAAAAATATTAAAAAAGTCCATTATTTTGGATAAAACTCATTTTGCCGCACCAAAATCCACCATGCGAATTTGCATGGTGCAAAGCTTTGAAAAAATGCGTTTTGCCCCCCACCACGCGAATTCGCGTGACTACCACATGAATTCGCATGGTTGACTGACAAATTCACGTGTCAACGAACTTTTCAAAATTAGAATTCTGCTCTATCACACGATTCACTATTTAAAAACTAATATTTTGTCCCCCAACCACACGAATACGTATGGTTTAGAAAGTTTGAAAAATGCACAAAACCTCCTCATCTCCACGAAATCTCACCACGCGTGTTTGCGCTCTGGTGATTATTTTTATTTGGTATGGATTAGGTGTGGATACGGTCTAGTAAATCAAATTCAGTCCGGATCTATATGGGTCAGAAATGAAATAACTAATGTAACTGACCCACTTGAATAACTCAACACCCAACTTAACTAAAACTGAATGTGCAATTTTGGTCCCAAAAAAATTCTGAATTGGCCCAAACCGAATGGCCCAAAAAATTTTAATAATTTCATAAGACTTTTTTAATTAATGAACAAAAAAAATATACAGAATGAATAACTAACTTAACCTGTAAAAGCAAGGATGCGTATTTCCAGAAAAGTGCACACCAATCTTAAACTAAAATGAAAAAACTAAATATTCCTAAAAGAAAATGCAGACTTTTCATGAGCCATAAATGCAGATTCCAATGGATATTAAATAGAATTGTTATTTCATTTATTTTTTACAGCACAAAAACAAAAGCTTACCCCGTGTTTTCACAAAATCGATAATTGCTTAATCCTTGAATCCAATAACCAACAAATTCAACAAATTTCAATGAATTAGAACCCAGGAGTATTCAAGAAGAATTACGAGGAAGTAAAATTCCATCAAAATTTCAGAATTCATATAAAGTAAATATTAAACTATAAATTTTCTTTCTTTAAAGTTATAAGTTTCGATTTTAAAGTTAATAAAACTAATAAAATATTAAAATTTTTAAAATAAAAATTTGGGTTTAAATCTTTATTATATTTATAAAATTTTAATTTATTTGATATATTAATTATAGGTCTAATTATTATACTTTCAGTTT
This sequence comes from Mangifera indica, assembly GCF_011075055.1. Lineage (NCBI taxonomy): Eukaryota > Viridiplantae > Streptophyta > Magnoliopsida > Sapindales > Anacardiaceae > Mangifera > Mangifera indica. The sequence continues at coordinate 15,113,587 of NC_058147.1, forward strand.
ATTCATCTAATAAATACAAAAAAAAAATCTTTGATTATAAAAATAATAATAATAATAATAATAAAGATAGGAGATATCACTTGTATGCATTATAATGATGCGAGGTACCGCCTGTAAGTTTAATAACAGTGGGATAAATTTGAATCCACCAAATCAACATCTTATATCAAACCCTATAATCTAGATTCTTTAACAGTCAAAAGCAATAATTCACCCACTTGTGCTTACTTTCCATGTCACAACCATTCCAAATATTCTGTTCTATCTCTTCCAGTGCAAACACTGTTTATTTTAGTTTTAAATTAAAATTATTTAATTATAAAATTAATTATATTCATAATTATTATATTAAATAAACCAAAATTTTATAAGAAAGATTTGAATCTTAATTTTTTATTTAAAAATTTTAATATTCGATCGATTTTGTTTAATCGCGGGCTCAAACCTCTTTTCGAATGCTTGATGATAAGGGTATCAAATCCTATAGTAAGTACCTTCATGTTGACGGCAAAAGTTTACTAGTCTCTCAGATGTTTATGTGATGGTATGAGTAACGAGAGAGACAAAATCATGCAGCTTTCACGGCATAAAAAAACAAGTTAAAATTCTTAAGCGGCTAGCCCATATTATTTTGTGGAAGGAATAAATTCCCAGAGTCATTGGATACTCAGATTCTGATTCCTGGAGCTGTGTAAGCAACAGCTGTTGTTTGTGATGTCATTATCTGATCTAACTTTAGCCATTCATATTAATCAATCTGTCCACATGCATGTTCATGAAATTTCTTGGTATCTTACTACATTTTGGTCAAGCCTATGGCGAGTTGATACTTTTTTTTTATATTTTCAAGCCATTCCCACCGTGTTGTTAGTCATAATATAAATGTGGGTCTTGAGGAGCTTTGCTTTCCAAACCCGACTTGACTTTACATAGAAGAGCCACACTTTCCATTAGTTTGACGGGAAAATATCATTCCGATATTAGTATTGAATGATAGAAGATATATATGACTTGTCTCCAAGTGTTGATTTCCACAATCTTTGCTTCAATCGTCAAACTAGTTATTGAAGGTTGTTTGTTGATAATTGATTCAATCAGACACTATGACCTACATCAATTAGACTTGAATATTATCTTTTCATATGATGATATAGGGAAAAAAGTCTAAATGAAGATATCATAGGGATTGGTCAACACAAATGGATCCATATATTTGTTGATTGGCCAAAAGACTTTTTTTAATCTAATCTCAAAAATACATTCATAATAGATGAAAAATTCAAAAACTCACTTATACGCTAATTTTTATTAAAGGTAAAGGTAAAATAGTTATTTTGTCTCTAAATCCTTAAAATTTATATAATTTCCCTCTTTAATTTTGAAAATTAACAATTTCTCTCCAGAATTAAGTTTTGAAAAATTCACTTTTTCCTATAGGGTTAAGTTTTTCTGACATGAAATTTATTTTGGTTTAATTTAACACGATTTAAAATTAAATCATATATTATTAAAATTCATACGAAAGTAATCCGAAACAACACAAATTGACTCAAATATTTTGAAAAAATATAATTTTAATAGAATTTATTAAGGATAAATTTATTTCTAGTCAATCTGATACAACTCAAAATTAAATCGAATTCACACAAAAGTAACTTAATATGACACGAATTGACTCAAATGTTTTAGAGAAATATTACTTTAAAGATTTTTATATTTTCTATTTGTTAATTTCTCAAAATTTTAAAATCTTAATTTGATCAAATTTTGTAAAATTTAAAAATTACATTGAATTTACAAAAATTAGGTTTATTTTAGATCAATGTTTGAAAAAAGGAACAATTTTAAAGTTTAAATACTTTTTAACTATTTATTTACTTAAGTGAGCTAATCAAGTATTTTTATAAAAAAAAGCTTATTTATAATACAAAATTTGTGCATTTAATAGAGTCAAATTATTAAATGCTATTTTAAAGGATCAAATTATTAAACTGTTAAAGGGTGGATATCCTTAGCAACGTTCTTACTTTTGTATAAAAATATTTAGTCTTTTTGTCTTTCAGTTAAATTTATTATAAATCTTTGATATCCAACACTTTTTAAGGGGTGTGCATAAATGAGTCTTAATCAAAAAAATTAGATCAAACCATTTGAAAATTGTTATTTAGTTTGGTTTAGGTTGAAAAACCAATTTAGAAGATTCAATAAAATTTATTTACGATTCGATTTAGGTCAATATATAGTCTAATCAAATTATAAAATGTTTTTTCTAACTCTTTAATAAAACAATGTTGTGTCCTTCTTCCAAGTAACATGATAGTTTTTATTTGTTTCATAAATACTTAAAATTTGATAAGTAATAACAAAATGATGTTTTTTTTGTTCCTTAATAAAATATTGTTTTTAGGTTTAGTAAAGATCACAATGAATTATTGTTTATTATTAGGGTTACATTTTCAATTGTCTAATAGTTTTGGGTCCAAGGAAACCAACAGGACCTGCTGGGAACAAAAAATTGCATGTTGTACAAAAAGAGATGCAGCCACAAATGACACAAGGGAGGGGCCAAATGGAAATGGGTGGAAGGCATGGCTCAACAAGTCCCTGCACCTCATTAAGATTGACGATAATTGCTTTATCATTTTCCATTCACAGCGCAACATCTTCATTATCCTAAAAAATAACCTATACAAAAGAAAACATTTAAAAATGCAAAGTCTAGGTCAACATTGGAAAGAAATAGCAAGCATCTAATTCTTGTATTTATCCATCTTTTTTATTCTATCTTGTCAATGTTAATTTATTTGTTGATTCAAATTAGGAAATATGGATCTTATGGATAGAAACTTTGTCTATCAAATAAAGAAAATAAATGATATTGAGAAATTTTTTTACTTTTATGTAATATTTTGTTTAAAATTTTCATGTTAATTCGAAACAATTCAAGTTGGTTTTGCATCAAATTGAACATAACTCAATTTTTTTAGAGTCAACCTAAACCTGACCTGAGCTACTTTTTGTGTCAAAAAACATAACACTAATCTAATTTTTTTTATGTCGTATCATATCAGGTTAATGAGTCATGTCGAATTTTGCTAGGTCTAAATAGAAGACATCCAATTATCTTTGCGTTATATCGTATTGAATTAATAGGTCATGCCAAATTTTGTCAGCTCTAAAGAGAAGATATAGTTCAACAGATCTCCACAAGGGAAACGGGTGGAAGGCATGGCTCAACAAATCTATTCACCTCATTAAGATTGAGGTTAGTTGCTCTATAATTTTCATTTCACACCTCATCACCATCATCATCCTCAAAAATAATTTGTACCACAGAAAAAACTTAAAAACTCTAAGTCTGGCACATAGGGAGTCTGGCACTGTCACCCACCGTCCCATGTGCATATCATATGAAATGTTGCCCTCAAATTCAACCAATCAAAATCAAAGTTCGTAATTTTCACTTGGTGTTTCTTGCAGCTTTGAATTCACGCCATTCAAGTCATCCATAATTGTTTTATGCAACTAATGTTTTCAATATATATTATAAACTCTTTTTAGTCATATTTTATTTTTTCAACCGGACTAATTTTATTATTATGAGTAGGTTATAACTTAATGTAGGTGTAACTAGTATCGCCTGGTATAACTGGGGACTGTAGGCAGTTGAAGTAAAAAGTTTATTTGAGGGAATAAGAATACATATTGTATATATGTGTATATGTATGCGAATGGAGGCTCAAATTCAATGGTAGTTAGTTTAACTATTTATATAGAGCTATATGTTATTTTCAATTCATTATGATTAGGGATTGAACTAAGATTTTGTGGTTGCCTTTGCTTTAACAAAGATACAATTGTGTGGCAAATTCTACGTATAGTGGGACAATTAACGTTTAAGAGATATCACATTTGAAAAACTGGAAGTTAGAAAAATAAATTATTATTTTAGAGAAGATACGTTTTTATACTGGAATGCCAAAGTCTGGCAAGCTGCACCCTATAAACTAAATTATTGCTCCATAATTTCTCTAATTTTGAATTATTTATTATCTGTTCCCATTTTCTTCAACATTTTCATCAAGATATTTTAAATGAATTTCACCTAAATCAACAGTCACAAATAATATAAATTATCTCATTCATTTATTGTTTATTTTAAAGCTAATTTTTAACTTATTAAAATTCTTTGAAATGTATTTTATAAAATTGACTTGATTAATGTCATTTTTTATGAAAGACAACGGGGAAATAGTTATCAGAGAAGAGAGGGCAGTGGGGAGGATGTCGTCGCCACTCCAACCGACTCGACCATTGAAGCTCTCCCTTAGCCCAAAGTTGGTGTCTAGCGTAGGGAAATGACACCCATCCATTTCAACAACACTCATCATCATATCTTTCTCCCAATTTTATGGATGGCGATGCATGCATGGATGCATCGTTTTATTAACAAAATATCATTCATTTTAATGTACGTCATATGTATATATATTATCATAAAATACATACATACATACAATATATACATACAACGAGAGAGAGAAAGGATTGTGTTAAAGAGGGAAAGAGAGATATGGACAAGTATAGTAAGTACATAGGGAGTCTGGCACTGTCACCCACCGTCCCATGTGCATACATATGAAATGTTGCCCTCAAATTCAACCAATCAAAATCAAAGTTCGTAATTTTCACTTGGTGTTTCTTGCAACTTTGAATTCACGCCATTCAAGTCATCCATAATTGTTTTATGCAACTAATGTTATCAATATATATTATAAACACTTTTTAGTCATATTTTATTTTTTCAACCGGACTAATTTTATTATTATGAGTAGGTTATAACTTAATGTAGGTGTAACTAGTATCGCTTGGTATAACTGGGGATTGTAGGCAGTTGAAGTAAAAATTTATTTGAGGGAATAAGAATACATATTGTATATATGTGTATATGTATGCGAATGGAGGCTCAAATTCAATGGTAGTTAGTTTAACTATTTATATAGAGCTATATGTTATTTTCAATTCATTATGATTAGGGATTGAACTAAGATTTTGTGGTTGCCTTTGCTTTAACAAAGATACAATTGTGTGGTAAATTCTACGTATAGTGGGAGAATTAATGTTTAAGAGTTATCACATTTGAAAAACTGGAAGTCAGATACTTTCTTAAAAATAAATTATTATTTCGGAGAAGGTACGTTTTTATACCGGAATGCCAAAGTCTGGTAAGCTAGACCCTATAAACTAAATTATTGCTCCATAATTTCTCTAAATTTGAATTATTTATTATCTGTTCCCATTTTTTTCAACATTTTCATCAAGAAATTTTCAATGAATTTCACCTAAATCAACGGTCACAAATAATATAAATTATCTCATTCATTTATTGTTTATTTTAAAGCTAATTTTTAACTTATTAAAATTCTTTGAAATGTATTTTATAAAATTGACTTGATTAATGTCCTTTTTGATGAAAGACAATGGGGAAATAGTTATCAGAGAAGAGAGGGCAGTGGGGAGGATGTCGTCTCCACTCCAACCGACTCAACCATTGAAGCTCTCCCTCAGCCCAAAGTTGGTGTCTAGCGCAGGGAAATGACACCCATCCATTTCAACAACAGTCATCATCATATCTTTCTCCCAACTTTATGGATGGCGATGCATGCATGGATGCATCGTTTTATTAACAAAATATCATTCATTTTCATGTACAAAATATGTATATATATTATCATAAAGTACATACGTACATACAATATAGACATACAACGAGAGAGAGAAAGGATTGTGTTAAAGAGGGAAAAAGAGATATGGACAAGTATAGTATGTACATAGGGAGTCTGGCACTGTCACCCACCGTCCCATGTGCATATCATATGAAATGTTGCCCTCAAATTCAACCAATCAAAATCAAAGTTCGTAATTTTCGCTTGGTGTTTCTTGCAGCTTTTAATTCACGCCATTCAAGTCATCCATAATTGTTTTATGCAACTAATGTTTTCAATATATATTATAAATTCTTTTTAGTCATATTTTATTTTTTCAACCGGACTAATTTTATTATTATGAGTAGGTTATAACTTAATGTAGGTGTAACTAGTATCGCCTGGTATAACTGGGGACTGTAGGCAGTTGAAGTAAAAAGTTTATTTGAGGGAATAAGAATACATATTGTATATATGTGTATATGTATGCGAATGGAGGCTCAAATTCAATGGTAGTTAGTTTAACTCTTTATATAGAGCTATATGTTATTTTCAATTCATTATGATTAGGGATTGAACTAAGATTTTGTGGTTGCCTTTGCTTTAACAAAGATACAATTGTGTGGTAAATTCTACGTATAGTGGGAGAATTAATGTTTAAGAGTTATCACATTTGAAAAACTGGAAGTTAGACAATTTCTTAAAAATAAATTATTATTTCAGAGAGGGTACGTTTTTATACTGGAATGCCAAAGTCTAGCAAGGTAGACCCTATAATCTAAATTATTGCTCCATAATTTCTCTAAATTTGAATTATTTATTATCTGTTCCCATTTTTTTCAACATTTTCATCAAGATATTTTAAATGAATTGCACCTAAATCAACGGTCACAAATAATATAAATTATCTCATTCATTTATTGTTTATTTTAAAGCTAATTTTTAACTTATTAAAATTCTTTGAAATGTATTTTATAAAATTGACTTGATTAATGTCCTTTTTGATGAAAGACAATGGGGAAATAGTTATCAGAGAAGAGAGGGCGGTGGGGAGGATGTCGTCTCCACTCCAATCGACTCAACCATTGAAGCTCTCCCTCAGCCCAAAGTTGGTGTCTAGCGCAGGGAAATGACACCCATCCATTTCAACAACAGTCATCATCATATCTTTCTCCCAATTTTATGGATGGCGATGCATGCATGGATGCATCGTTTTATTAACAAAATATCATTCATTTTAATGTACATAATATGTATATATATTATCATAAAATACATACATACTTACAATATACACATACAACGAGAGAGAGAAAGGATTGTGTTAAAGAGGGAAAAAGAGATATGGACAAGTATAGTAAGTACATAGGGAGTCTGGCAGTGTCACCCACCGTCCCATGTGCATATCATATGAAATGTTGCCCTCAAATTCAACCAATCAAAATCAAAGTTCGTAATTTTCACTTGGTGTTTCTTGCAGTTTTGAATTCACGCCATTCAAGTCATCCATAATTGTTTTATGCAACTAATGTTTTCAATATATATTATAAACTCTTTTTAGTCATATTTTATTTTTTCAACCGGACTAATTTTATTATTATGAGTAGGTTATAACTTAATGTAGGTGTAACTAGTATCGCCTGGTATAACTGGGGACTGTAGGCAGTTGAAGTAAAAAGTTTATTTGAGGGAATAAGAATACATATTGTATATATGTGTATATGTATGCGAATGGAGGCTCAAATTCAATGGTAGTTAGTTTAACTATTTATATAGCGTTGTATGTTATTTCCAATTCATTATGATTAGGGATTGAACTAAGATTTTGTGGTTGCCTTTGCTTTAACAAAGATACAATTGTGTGGTAAATTCTACGTATAGTGGGAGAATTAATGTTTAAGAGTTATCACATTTGAAAAACTGGAAGTTAGACACTTTCTTAAAAATAAATTATTATTTCAGAGAGAGTATGTTTTTATACTGGAATGCCAAAGTCTGGCAAGGTAGACCCTATAAACTAAATTATTGCTCCATAATTTCTCTAAATTTGAATTATTTATTATCTGTTTCCATTTTTTCAACATTTTCATCAAGATATTTTAAATGAATTTCACCTAAATCAACGGTCACAAATAATATAAATTATCTCATTCATTTATTGTTTATTTTAAAGCTAATTTTTAACTTATTAAAATTCTTTGAAATGTATTTTATAAAATTGACTTGATTAATGTCCTTTTTGATGAAAGACAATGGGGAAATAGTTATCAGAGAAGAGAGGGCGGTGGGCAGGATGTCGCCTCCACTCCAGCCGATTCAACCATTGAAGCTCTCCCTCAGCCTAAAGTTGGTGTCTAGCGCAGGGAAATGACACCCATCCATTTCAACAACACTCATCATCATATCTTTCTCCCAATTTTATGGATGGCGATGCATGCATGGATGCATCGTTTTATTAACAAAATATCATTCATTTTAATGTACGTAATATGTATATATATTATCATAAAATACATACGTACATACAATATAGACATACAACGAGAGAGAGAAAAGATTGTGTTAAAGAGGGAAAGAGAGATATGGACAAGTATAGTATGTACATAGGGAGTCTGGCACTGTCACCCACCGTCCCATGTGCATATCATATGAAATGTTGCCCCCAAATTCAACCAATCAAAATCAAAGTTTGTAATTTTCACTTGGTGTTTCTTGCAGCTTTTAATTCACGCCATTCAAGTCATCCATAATTGATTTATGCAACTAATGTTTTCAATATATATTATAAATTCTTTTTAGTCATATTTTATTTTTTCAACCGGACTAATTTTATTATTATGAGTAGGTTATAACTTAATGTAGGTGTAACTAGTATCGCCTGGTATAACTGGGGACTGTAGGCAGTTGAAGTAAAAAGTTTATTTGAGGGAATAAGAATACATATTGTATATATGTGTATATGTATGCGAATGGAGGCTCAAATTCAATGGTAGTTAGTTTAACTCTTTATATAGAGCTATATGTTATTTTCAATTCATTATGATTAGGGATTGAACTAAGATTTTGTGGTTGCCTTTGCTTTAACAAAGATACAATTGTGTGGTAAATTCTACGTATAGTGGGAGAATTAATGTTTAAGAGTTATCACATTTGAAAAACTGGAAGTTAGACAATTTCTTAAAAATAAATTATTATTTCAGAGAGGGTACGTTTTTATACTGGAATGCCAAAGTCTAGCAAGGTAGACCCTATAATCTAAATTATTGCTCCATAATTTCTCTAAATTTGAATTATTTATTATCTGTTCCCATTTTTTTCAACATTTTCATCAAGATATTTTAAATGAATTGCACCTAAATCAACGGTCACAAATAATATAAATTATCTCATTCATTTATTGTTTATTTTAAAGCTAATTTTTAACTTATTAAAATTCTTTGAAATGTATTTTATAAAATTGACTTGATTAATGTCCTTTTTGATGAAAGACAATGGGGAAATAGTTATCAGAGAAGAGAGGGCGGTGGGGAGGATGTCGTCTCCACTCCAATCGACTCAACCATTGAAGCTCTCCCTCAGCCCAAAGTTGGTGTCTAGCGCAGGGAAATGACACCCATCCATTTCAACAACAGTCATCATCATATCTTTCTCCCAATTTTATGGATGGCGATGCATGCATGGATGCATCGTTTTATTAACAAAATATCATTCATTTTAATGTACATAATATGTATATATATTATCATAAAATACATACATACTTACAATATACACATACAACGAGAGAGAGAAAGGATTGTGTTAAAGAGGGAAAAAGAGATATGGACAAGTATAGTAAGTACATAGGGAGTCTGGCAGTGTCACCCACCGTCCCATGTGCATATCATATGAAATGTTGCCCTCAAATTCAACCAATCAAAATCAAAGTTCGTAATTTTCACTTGGTGTTTCTTGCAGTTTTGAATTCACGCCATTCAAGTCATCCATAATTGTTTTATGCAACTAATGTTTTCAATATATATTATAAACTCTTTTTAGTCATATTTTATTTTTTCAACCGGACTAATTTTATTATTATGAGTAGGTTATAACTTAATGTAGGTGTAACTAGTATCGCCTGGTATAACTGGGGACTGTAGGCAGTTGAAGTAAAAAGTTTATTTGAGGGAATAAGAATACATATTGTATATATGTGTATATGTATGCGAATGGAGGCTCAAATTCAATGGTAGTTAGTTTAACTATTTATATAGCGTTGTATGTTATTTCCAATTCATTATGATTAGGGATTGAACTAAGATTTTGTGGTTGCCTTTGCTTTAACAAAGATACAATTGTGTGGTAAATTCTACGTATAGTGGGAGAATTAATGTTTAAGAGTTATCACATTTGAAAAACTGGAAGTTAGACACTTTCTTAAAAATAAATTATTATTTCAGAGAGAGTATGTTTTTATACTGGAATGCCAAAGTCTGGCAAGGTAGACCCTATAAACTAAATTATTGCTCCATAATTTCTCTAAATTTGAATTATTTATTATCTGTTTCCATTTTTTCAACATTTTCATCAAGATATTTTAAATGAATTTCACCTAAATCAACGGTCACAAATAATATAAATTATCTCATTCATTTATTGTTTATTTTAAAGCTAATTTTTAACTTATTAAAATTCTTTGAAATGTATTTTATAAAATTGACTTGATTAATGTCCTTTTTGATGAAAGACAATGGGGAAATAGTTATCAGAGAAGAGAGGGCGGTGGGCAGGATGTCGCCTCCACTCCAGCCGATTCAACCATTGAAGCTCTCCCTCAGCCTAAAGTTGGTGTCTAGCGCAGGGAAATGACACCCATCCATTTCAACAACACTCATCATCATATCTTTCTCCCAATTTTATGGATGGCGATGCATGCATGGATGCATCGTTTTATTAACAAAATATCATTCATTTTAATGTACGTAATATGTATATATATTATCATAAAATACATACGTACATACAATATAGACATACAACGAGAGAGAGAAAAGATTGTGTTAAAGAGGGAAAGAGAGATATGGACAAGTATAGTATGTACATAGGGAGTCTGGCACTGTCACCCACCGTCCCATGTGCATATCATATGAAATGTTGCCCCCAAATTCAACCAATCAAAATCAAAGTTTGTAATTTTCACTTGGTGTTTCTTGCAGCTTTTAATTCACGCCATTCAAGTCATCCATAATTGTTTTATGCAACTAATGTTTTCAATATATATTATAAACTCTTTTTAGTCATATTTTATTTTTTCAACCGGACTAATTTTATTATTATGAGTAGGTTATAACTTAATGTAGGTGTAACTAGAATCGCCTGGTATAACTGGGGACTGTAGGCAGTTGAAGTAAAAAGTTTATTTGAGGGAATAAGAATACATATTGTATATATGTTTATATGTATGCGAATGGAGGCTTAAATTCAATGGTAGTTAGTTTAACTATTTATATAGAGCTATATGTTATTTTCAATTCATTATGATTAGGGATTGAACTAAGATTTTGTGGTTGCCTTTGCTTTAACAAAGATACAATTGTGTGGTAAATTCTACGTATAGTGGGAGAATTAATGTTTAAGAGTTATCACATTTGAAAAACTGGAAGTTAGACAATATTTTAAAAATAAATTATTATTTCAGAGAGGGTACGTTTTTATACTGGAATGCCAAAGTCTGGCAAGGTAGACCCTATAATCTAAATTATTGCTCCATAATTTCTCTAAATTTGAATTATTTATTATCGGTTCCCATTTTTTTCAACATTTTCATCAAGATATTTTAAATGAATTTCACCTAAATCAACGGTCACAAATAATATAAATTATCTCATTCATTTATTGTTTATTTTAAAGCTAATTTTTAACTTATTAAAATTCTTTGAAATGTATTTTATAAAATTGACTTGATTAATGTCCTTTTTGATGAAAGACAATGGGGAAATAGTTATCAGAGAAGAGAGGGCGGTGGGGAGGATGTCGTCTCCACTCCAATCGACTCAACCATTGAAGCTCTCCCTCAGCCCAAAGTTGGTGTCTAGCGCAGGGAAATGACACCCATCCATTTCAACAACAGTCATCATCATATCTTTCTCCCAATTTTATGGATGGCGATGCATGCATGGATGCATCGTTTTATTAACAAAATATCATTCATTTTAATGTACATAATATGTATATATATTATCATAAAATACATACATACTTACAATATACACATACAACGAGAGAGAGAAAGGATTGTGTTAAAGAGGGAAAAAGAGATATGGACAAGTATAGTAAGTACATAGGGAGTCTGGCAGTGTCACCCACCGTCCCATGTGCATATCATATGAAATGTTGCCCTCAAATTCAACCAATCAAAATCAAAGTTCGTAATTTTCACTTGGTGTTTCTTGCAGTTTTGAATTCACGCCATTCAAGTCATCCATAATTGTTTTATGCAACTAATGTTTTCAATATATATTATAAACTCTTTTTAGTCATATTTTATTTTTTCAACCGGACTAATTTTATTATTATGAGTAGGTTATAACTTAATGTAGGTGTAACTAGTATCGCCTGGTATAACTGGGGACTGTAGGCAGTTGAAGTAAAAAGTTTATTTGAGGGAATAAGAATACATATTGTATATATGTGTATATGTATGCGAATGGAGGCTCAAATTCAATGGTAGTTAGTTTAGCTATTCATATAGCGTTGTATGTTATTTTCAATTCATTATGATTAGGGATTGAACTAAGATTTTGTGGTTGCCTTTGCTTTAACAAAGATACAATTGTGTGGTAAATTCTACGTATAGTGGGAGAATTAATGTTTAAGAGTTATCACATTTGAAAAACTGGAAGTTAGACACTTTCTTAAAAATAAATTATTATTTCAGAGAGGGTATGTTTTTATACTGGAATGCCAAAGTCTGGCAAGGTAGACCCTATAAACTAAATTATTGCTCCATAATTTCTCTAAATTTGAATTATTTATTATCTGTTTCCATTTTTTCAACATTTTCATCAAGATATTTTAAATGAATTTCACCTAAATCAACGGTCACAAATAATATAAATTATCTCATTCATTTATTGTTTATTGTAAAGCTAATTTTTAACTTATTAAAATTCTTTGAAATGTATTTTATAAAATTGACTTGATTAATGTCCTTTTTGATGAAAGACAATGGGGAAATAGTTATCAGAGAAGAGAGGGCGGTGGGCAGGATGTCGTCTCCACTCCAGCCGACTCAACCATTGAAGCTCTCCCTCAGCCTAAAGTTGGTGTCTAGCGCAGGGAAATGACACCCATCCATTTCAACAACACTCATCATCATATCTTTCTCCCAATTTTATGGATGGCGATGCATGCATGGATGCATCGTTTTATTAACAAAATATCATTCATTTTAATGTACGTAATATGTATATATGTTATCATAAAATACATACGTACATACAATATAGACATACAACGAGAGAGAGAAAAGATTGTGTTAAAGAGGGAAAGAGAGATATGGACAAGTATAGTATGTACATAGGGAGTCTGGCACTGTCACCCACCGTCCCATGTGCATATCATATGAAATGTTGCCCTCAAATTCAACCAATCAAAATCAAAGTTTGTAATTTTCACTTGGTGTTTCTTGCAGCTTTTAATTCACGCCATTCAAGTCATCCATAATTGTTTTATGCAACTAATGTTTTCAATATATATTATAAACTCTTTTTAGTCATATTTTATTTTTTCAACCGGACTAATTTTATTATTACGAGTAGGTTATAACTTAATGTAGGTGTAACTAGTATCGCCTGGTATAACTGGGGACTGTAGGCAGTTGAAGTAAAAAGTTTATTTGAGGGAATAAGAATACATATTGTATATATGTGTATATGTATGCGAATGGAGGCTCAAATTCAATGGTAGTTAGTTTAACTATTCATATAGCGTTGTATGTTATTTTCAATTCATTATGATTAGGGATTGAACTAAGATTTTGTGGTTGCCTTTGCTTTAACAAAGATACAATTGTATGGTAAATTCTACGTATAGTGGGAGAATTAATGTTTAAGAGTTATCACATTTGAAAAACTGGAAGTTAGACAATATTTTAAAAATAAATTATTATTTCAGAGAGGGTAAGTTTTTATACTGGAATGCCAAAGTCTGGCAAGGTAGACCCTATAATCTAAATTATTGCTCCATAATTTCTCTAAATTTGAATTATTTATTATCTGTTCCCATTTTTTTCAACATTTTCATCAAGATATTTTAAATGAATTTCACCAAAATCAACGGTCACAAATAATATAAATTATCTCATTCATTTATTGTTTATTTTAAAGCTAATTTTTAACTTATTAAAATTCTTTGAAATGTATTTTATAAAATTGACTTGATTAATGTCCTTTTTGATGAAAGACAATGGGGAAAAATAGTTATCAGAGAAGAGAGGGCGGTGGGCAGGATGTCGTCTCCACTCCAACCGACTCCACCATTGAAGCTCTCCCTCAACCCAAAGTTGGTGTCTAGCGCAGGGAAATGACACCCATCCATTTCAACAACACTCATCATCATATCTTTCTCCCAATTTTATGGATGGCGATGCATGCATGGATGCATCGTTTTATTAACAAAATATCATTCATTTTAATGTACGTAATATGTATATATATTATCATAAAATACATACATACATACAATATATACTCCGGTGACCCAATGTGCGTTCTCGAAGTTTATAGGGATGAAAACCTATAAACAATGAGACATTTTAGTTACTTATTATTGTCGTTATGTTCTTGAATGTAATAGAAATATATATAAACTATACCTGATCGACCAGCCCCCATGGTTTGTATAACAATCCCAGGGTGTACGCTGCATCGACCATCCTCGTGAAGAGCCTCAAAAACTCAAACTCTCCAATCGGTGTGGTCTGCCAACTCTTCCAAGCCATCTCAATATGGCCTCCAAAGAATGTGTGGGCAGTCATCCAACGCTGTGAGATAGTCGACTGGTGATCGTCCTGTTGCCGACGTAATAAAGCCAAAAAGGAATCCACATGCTAAAATGGTATAAACAAGTTCACGTGTTAGTTATTAATAAATATATCTAGCTTTTTATCAAATTATATAGTATAGACAACTTACATCATCGGTCAACCACTCGCGCAACTCTACAACAAGCCTCCAGAAGCTGTCCTTTGACTTTGACCTGATGAAGTAGACATCATGTGAGTCGGAAGCCGCAGCGCTGGTGTACCACGTGAGGAAAGATTCCTCACGCTCAGAGGCAGAGGATGGAATGGCCGTAGGTTACCGTTTCACCCTCCCTTTGAGTGGATTTGTATATGGGGTGCGAACCAGCGGACCCTTTCGGATGATCTGGCCACGTGTTGTACGAATCATCTGCATGATCCCAAAAAAATAATTAATTGGCCATTCTTCCTACGTAACAATTACCATTAATCGATTTATTTTACTTTCTCCAAGTATGCGGGAGGAGGTTTAACTGGAGAATCCTGAAGCACGGTCAAGTCCACCACGCGTGCTCCCTCGGCGGACTAGAAAATACAAATTTTGAACATCTCAATGACCAATATATACAACTATTTATATACTAAGTATGATTGATATACCTCAATAGGGATGGCCTCAAAATCGTCCTCCTGGAAGTCCTCCTCCTGTGAACCAATATCCACAATTTTTTTGGTCGAGCTCGGGATATCAGCAAGTAACCATAATCGCTCGTCCTGAAAAACAATCAAAACATCATTAAATAAATAATATAATTGAAAAGACAGATCAATCAATGACAATTTAAAAATAAAGTTAACCTAAATTTCTGGGGAAGGTGTTCGGGGAGAACCCTCGATCGATGCAACAGAAGGACTAACCGGCGCGTCCTCCGGGCCACTACCCTAAGATATTAGTAATAATAACTTAATTAGTGTTATATTATATATAACAATACTATAATATAATAATGACATTTAACAATAAATATAAATTTGAAATATCATACGAACCTCGTGTGGGCGACGGGATGGTATTGTGGTATCAACGGGGGATGTCGGTGGGATATCCTCGTCCCTCTCCTGTGCGAATGTAATAATAGTTGTTAGAATAATAACACTGTAGACATTTTATATAAGTAATAAATTAAAAGTGGTTTTACAACCTGAGCGACGGAGGCTGGATATGTATGCGTGACGATGTCCTCCAAACGAGTCATACGATCCTCTAATCGAGTCATATGGGAAGAGACATCATCACGTAATCGGGTCATCTAGAAAGAGATATCATCGCGAAAACTCGAATCTCACGTAAAATCGTAGCACCCCAATGCGCTAATGTAGCATCTAATGTGGAAAAACTGGGTGATACGAATAGGGGACGACTCTCGATGGCATGATGGGTAGAATCGTCCTCCAGTCCAGGATGGTCCTCCACTCTAGGGTGGTCCTCCACTGCAGGATGGTCTGTCCGTGGGCTCTGAACAACAGGGGAACATATCGGCTGATCCATAATAGGATGCTGAATAGGCTCCTCATGTGTCTCAGAAGTCTCGACAGGTACATCTGAAGGGCCTGAGGATGGAGAAGCCCCGTCTCTAGTAGCGATCGAAATCGAAAAAGATGAGGAAGAATCAGCATCGGGTAAACCGGTGTACTCACGAATCTCAGCGTACCACGGTAAACCCTCCTCGATCGATGATGGCTCAAGAGGGAATGTGACATCCTCCTAATGATGAAGATATATAAGTCAAAATAATTGTAACATATAATGAATTAATCGACTTATTAATTAACTAGTACATACCGGATCACCAGTGAAAATACGTCTTATATAAATCCAACTAGGGACGTCTCGCGTACGCCACCTCAACATCCAGGGGGACGAATAGAGATCGACAAGGTCAATCCAATCGTGTAACGTCTCTAGAGTCTCGTATATCCAAAACTGTAATATAATCATTTACGATGTAAATAAATCAATTTATATATTTGTCAATTAATATATATAAATAATAATATAAAACTTACCTAAAATACGAAAGGAAATCTGTAAAGGTCGTATTTACGGATTTCCTGCATCCGTCTGGAACAGACTCTCTCACTCGCCTGTGACATAGAATCGTATGTCATCTACCATACAACGACGCCCCAAGGGTAAGAATTAAACCCGTCCAAATGATCAACTAACTGTAAGTACTCCGTGGACACCTTCTTTCGTCGATCATTGCCCAACAAAACCATATGTAGAATATACAACAAGGCGAGCTTGACAGCGTCAATATCGTCATCCCCCCATGGCCTTGACAAGAAAACACACTCGATGTCGTGATACTGCACCTTCGGACAACCGTGAAAGTACGTAGATCTGATCCTATGTCCGGAGGAGTGAGGAATATATGAAGAAACATCAGTCCGGTGGCTAAACGAAAGCCCTGTCACCAACGCAAACTCAAACGGGCTAAACCTCACATCAACCCGCTAATCCTAAACCAAAACTCGTCTCTGGCAAAGGGTGGATGTAACTGTCGGAGTAAAAATGCATGAACAAATATCCCATAGAATTTGGTTTCGGGTAAACGAAGGAAGGACCCGAAACATGTCCTCCCAAATAGTCGCAGCTGATGAGGGGTCAATGTAGAAGAAATCCGGGATAATGCAGTACGCTGTGCACGAGATATTGGTTCATGCATTTTTACACGTCGAGAATGCACAGCTAGCTGTCAATCCGTCTTCTTTTGCGAGAAATATCCTGTAACAATCACGTAAAATTTGTTAGACATTCATAAAAATAAATATGTAAACAAATGTATTAGTGAAAAAAACATAAAAAGATGAGAAATTCCAAATAATCAAAAAGGAAATGACAAAACTTAACAAATAAGAACTGAAATTCGAGTTCTATACGTTCAACTTCCGTAGAATGTTAACAATCGAAAAAGTTATCCTAAAATGACGAAAAATAGGAAAAACGAAACTGAAATTCAAATTTTATAGATTGAAATACCTTAAAGTGACGATAATCAGAAAATGGTTCGAAAATCTTGAAAATACGAATCGATATATCCTAAAATGGTTAAATTCAAAAAAACGAAACTGAAATTCGAATTCTATACGTTGAAATACCTTAAAGTGACGATAATCAAAAAATGGTTCGAAAATCTTGAAAATACGAATCGATATATCCTAAAATGGTGAAATTCAAAAAAACAGAACTGAAATTCAAATTCTATACGTTGAAATACCTTAAAGTGACGATAATCAGAAAATCGTTCGAGAATCTTGAAAATATGAATCGATATATCCTAAAATGGTTAAATTCGAAAAAACAGAACTGAAATTCGAATTCTATACGTTGAAATACCTTAAAGTGACGATAATCAAAAAATCGTTCAGAGATCTTGAAAATACGAATCGATATATCCTAAAATGGTGAAATTAGAAAAAACGGGACTGAAATTCGAATTTTATACGTTGAAATACCTTAAAGTGACAATACTCGGAAAATCATTCAAAAATCGTGAAAATACGAATCGATATATTATAAAATGGTGAAATTAGAAAAAACGGAACTGAAATTCGAATTCTATACGCTGAAATACCTTAAAGTGACGATAATTGAAAAATCATTCGGAGATCTTGAAAATACGATTTGATATATCCTGAAATGATGAAATTCGAAAAAACGGAGTTGAAATTCGAATTCTATACGTTGAAATACCTTAAAGTGACGATAATTGGAAAATCGTTCGGAACTCGTAAAAATACGAATCGATATATCCTAAAATAGTGAAATTCAGAAAAACGGAACTGAAATTCGAATTCTATACGTTGAAATACCTTAAAGTGACGATAATCGAAAAATGGTTCAGAAATCTTGAAAATACGAATCGATATATCCTAAAATGGTGAAATTAGAAAAAACGGGACTGAAATTTGAATTCTATACGTTGAAATACCTTAAAGTGACGATACGCGGGAAATCATTCAAAAATCGTGAAAATACGAATCGATATATCCTAAAATGGTGAAATTAGAAAAAACGGAACTGAAATTCGAATTCTATACGCTGAAATACCTTAAAGTGACGATAATTGAAAAATCATTCGGAGATGTTGAAAATACGATTCGATATATCCTGAAATGGTGAAATTCGAAAAAACGGAGTTGAAATTCGAATTCTATACGTTGAAATACCTTAAAGTGACGATAATCGAAAAATCGATCGGAAATCTTCAAAATACGAATCGGTATATCCTGAAATTGTGAAATTCGAAAAAACGGAACTGAAATTCGAACTCTATCAGTTGAAATACCTATGAATGTCGCTAACCGAAAAATCATTTGAAAAATTGAAAAAACGAATCGATATATCCTATAAACAAAAAATCGAAATATTAAGTTGAAATTACGTCGTTACATCGTAAGTTGTGTCAAAAAGCACCAAAATTTGAAAACTCGAATTTAAAATTTGAAAAATACATATAGAAAAACCTAAAACAGAAAAAACGGATATAAAATTCGAAAACTACACGATCAGAAACCCTAGATAAGAAAACTCTCCATTTAACCCCTCGTGAAAATTCTTTAATTAAAAAGGTCCACTGTTACATGACAAATTTTCAAAAAAACCGCTATGTTGTAACGAATTTCATCCGGCTTCCCAACATTTTAAAAAACCCACTTTACCCCTCAACTAAGAATGCAAAATTTGCTGCCGTGGGAAAATTCGTCTTGCCGTGGGAACGGCGTTTCCCACGGCAGACTGCCGATTCATTTGGCAGCTATTTTCGGCCAAATTTTGGTCGTTTTGACCTCCGATTTTCACATACATCAAAGCTAGACGTTGTATAACATCAAACCCCTCAATTAATTCAATCAAAACAACCAAAATTCGAAACATTTTAAGCATTATTCACACCGTAAACCCTAAAATTTCAAAC
The DNA here is from genome assembly GCF_011075055.1 of Mangifera indica. NCBI lineage: Eukaryota > Viridiplantae > Streptophyta > Magnoliopsida > Sapindales > Anacardiaceae > Mangifera > Mangifera indica. The sequence continues at coordinate 15,133,272 of NC_058147.1, forward strand.
CCAAAATTCTCAATCAAATCTCAATTATTTCAGCAATAACTTGATCCAAACAAGATTACGAGAGATATACTAACCTTCTTTGCCATTTGCGGTTGCCGGGAAGCTTCAAAATCGACGGAAATGACCTTCGCCGTGGGATTGACGTGGGAGGTGGAAAGCTTTTGCAATTTTCGTGGAAATGCACAGTGAAAACGCTACTTGCCGTGGGAAGTTGCTGTGTTTATAAAGGGGGGCAGTTTCGTAATTGTGCTTTTCCCACGACAACCTGCGAAATTTCATAAAAACCCGACGTGGGCTATGGATTTCCCCAACACCCCAATGTTTTAAAAAAGCCAGTTCACCCCCCCAAAAACCTATTGTCCATTCAGCTGCCGTGGGAGAAATCGTTTGCCGTGGGAAACTTTGTTCCCACGGCAAGACAGCCGATCCATTCGGCAGCATTTTCGGCTAATTTTTTGTCGTTTTGACCCCCGATTTTCACATAAATCAAATCTACACATTGTATAACATAAAACCCCTCAATCAATTCAACGAAAACAACCAAAAATCGAAACATTTTAAGTATTGTTCAAACCGTAAACCCTAAAATTTCAAACCCAAAATTCTCAATCAAATCTCAAAAATATCAGCAATAACTTGATCCAAAGAAGATTACAGGAGATGTACTAACCTTATTTGCCATTTTCGGTTGCCGGAACGAAAGAAAATCGACGAAAATGACGTTCGCCGTGGGATTGCCGTGGGAGGTGGGAAGCTTTGGAATTTTCTCTCGGTTGTACAGTGAAAATTTGCTAACTTTATATATGGGGGCAGTTTCGTTATTTCACAAAACATGGGCATTTTTGCTTAAACCTAAATTTTTTGGATAATTTCGCTTTGACCCCTTTAATTTTGTCTATTTTTAATAATTTCCCTTCGCCGTATGATAGTGAACGACCAGTAAATGTCTTACCTTTTTTTTTTAAAACTTAAATAATAAAATTTTGCCATTTCAGCGAAACTCAGATTGGAAAATAGTCGTTTGACCTTTTCCTTAAAGTAAGATTTTTGGAAGCTGTAATATATAGTCTATTTATATATTCATCTATAGAGGAAGTGTCGTACCTTCTGATATTCATTTTCTCTTAGTAACGAGCTCTAATCTCAGCTCCAATGGCCAAAGTCCTCAAGTTCGCCACCGTTGTTGGTGATTCGGCGTCTTTAGCTCTTTCGTCAGCTAAATTCTCTTCTTCTTTGTTATCTTTAATAAATGCTCGTAACACTCGTCTTCTTCTGTCTCCATGTATTACTCTGAGACTGAGTCCGAGCTTCATCCCAATTCGCTGTCAACGTAGCCCACCAGAGTCAGAAGGTCAGGATCAAACTTTGAACTTTTTTTCTTTTTATTATTTAAAAGAGGCGAATAAAAATGATTAATATCACATTTACGAATTCTTAGAGAAATAATTAAGAGAACATATAATAATACTTTCAAAGGAAGACCCCTTGGCGACACTCTAAAGATTTTCAGAATGTTATCTTTATTGTTAAATATACCCAATTAATTGGTTGCTTTTCTATATGAAGAACCAAAAACCCTTTACCTGATTATATATATGTTTTGTACAATTGAAGGGAAAAAATGGAACATATATAATATATGAACATATACACATTAGAAACATATCGATTTTATCAGCATATTTACCCAAAATTAATTCAGTAAAAAATAATAAATTATTAGATTGTAGGTTTTCAAAATCAATGGCAATCGATATCATCTTGTTATATATATAGAGAAGTATGATTATTGTGATACACAGCTTGCTGGGGTTCTTCATAAGACTGAAATAAAATGTTTTGAATTACTTGAAGTTTCAGTAAATTTATTTCAAAATATTTATATATCGATCTCCAAGTATTGTCAACACTGGTGTATTAATACTATATATCTTCTTTACAGACAATAATTCGGCCACCCAAAGGGATCTGACAATCCCTAGTTGTGTGGTTGAAAGGCTTAAGAGACAACTAACCCAAAACAATGAGGAAATTCAAAAGCTTAAAGCATCTATTGATTCAGCATTGGAGCATCTGGATAAAATACCATCTACAACCAATTCATCCAGCCAAGAAGGATGTAAAGGCAGAAATACGGTGCATTTCTAAAAATTAAGGTGGATCTGATCGGACTGCTGGACTACCCTCAGCCATTGAATCTGGCTTGTTATAAATAAGCTGATGAACTAGATGTTATAACTACTAGGAATATTATATTGTTGTATGATATGATCGAAAGTGAGAACCATTCTGTGCAATGAAGTTTCGTTTTAAGTTTTTCAGATTTCATTAAAAAAGTATGTAATGTTTTAATCTGAAGTGTGTAATTAAAAATAAAAAAATCTGGGAACTCGTATTAGAGTCAAACACAGAATCAACTAGAATATTGACGTGGGTAAGATTAATCATAATTTAGTTTTAATAAAATCAAGTAATTAAATAATTTAATAATAATTTAAGGATGAGCTAAATATGATTAATAAGGATAAAAACCAATATATTTAGGTGGCATTAATATGAGTTTTAAGGTTTATTGGTCTTATGATGGGGGATTCAATAATCTATTATATACTAACTAGATTTTCTCTTTAAAACTCTAACACAACTTTACTCATAAAAAATTATTATTTAGGGAGGTTTCAAGAGATTGATCATTGTAATACATATAAATTTCAAGAGCTTTACATACTCAAATATATGACTCAAGCAAGTATTTCTATAAACTCTATGTTTAATTTAGTATTTTATAACCTACGCAAGATCCTATTAATTAGATTGATTTTATGTCTTGTTTCATGTAAATTTATATTATATGTAGAAACAAAGGGCTGTATATATAGGCAACAATTCAATAGACACTGAATTATTTTATTTAAAAAAAAAAAAATTCTTCTATATAAACTAATCTAAATTTTTTTCACTTCTAATTTTATTTACAAATCTGTCAATCTGTCAATTTCAATTCTTTCATTATATTCTTAATCTTATTTTCTCTCATTAACTCTTTTTCAAAAACCATTTGAATTTGCAAATAATAATAGTATGATATATATATTTTTTATTTATGTTTATAATTATACAGTATATAAATTAATTTGTTTATAATAAGTTATAAACTATAATATTTTTCATTATATAACCACAATATTCCTCTGTCACAAATGAGATATTATAAATAAAATATTTAAGGTACTATCTTCGATTTTAATAATTAAAAAATAATTTGTACTAAAAAATTTTAATTAAAATTTAAAACAATTGTATAAATAGGCCAGTTCAACCCTTATATATATAGGGTTGGCCTTAGGCCTTCAAAATTTTATAGGTCAGCTTGATGCAAAGACCTATTACATGTGCCTTGGGACTATTGGAAGGTTTTTGGAGGTAACTAATTGGTTTTAATAGTCTAGGACTGTTTTCCACTGGTGCCAGAATCAAAATAAAACACTGGTAGATTATCCACTTTTTTATGGTAGTATATAATTTCGTTCAAACTATAAAATTAAACTGAATTATTAAAAAATTATAATTTGATTTGGTTTAGATTAAAAATTTTTTGAACCACTTTTTTTAGTTTGGGTTACAGTTTGAACGATTTTTAAATCAAACTAAATTATAAATTATATTTTTTAAATAAATAAATAAATATATATATATATATATATATATATTGAAATTATATGTTTTTGTTTCAAGAAAAATTGCATGTGTTGTTGAGTTTAGGGATGGCAATAGGGAGGGGCGGGGAGGGGATCTCAATACCTATCCCCCGTCCCCGTAGGGGATATCAATCCTCGTCCCTGCTATGGGGATGAAAATGATTCCCCATCCTTTCCTCGTAAAGAAAAATCCTCTCCTCATCTTTGTAGGAAAACATCCCCTTCCCGTACCTGCAAAAAAAATCTCTTTTTTATACCTTCTAAACATAATATAAATATATTAAGTAACAAAATTAAGAAAAATTAAAATTACCCACTATTTCAAATATCACAAATATAATATATTAACTACTTTAATATACACAATAAAAATCTAAAAAAATTTGAAAAACATGATTAATTTAAAACTATAAAAATATATTAGTATTTTAAATAAATATATTAATATAAAGAGACAGAGATGGAGGTGGGGCGGGGAGAGAATACATGTACCTTCATCCTTGACCTGTCTCTAATTACGGAGATTTTTTTTTATCCTCATCCCCATTTCTTTCAACGTTTTTATTGAAGAATCTTCTCCTCATTAGGGTCGAAATCCCTAAAGTCGAGCTCAAATTGTCATCTTTAACTGAGTTTAGTTGTTTTTGGATTTTTTAATTGATTATTTCTTGTTCGGATTTTTTGGATTTTATTATATTAATCTGCGTATATTTTCTTTTTAACAAAATGAGTAATATTTTTTTTAAAACAAAAACTTTGGACTTCTATGTTTTGATTTCAAGAAAATGTGCACACGTGTTAATTTAATTGTTTCTTAGATTAATGTTAGGAGTTTTTTTATTAGTTATTAGACGTTTTATGTTATGATTATCATTTTCTGTTTTAAAATGATGATTTTGTTAATTTTGCTTATCAGTATGATAACAGTTTGAAATTCTATGTTTTGGTTTCAAGAAAATTTGTATGTAGTCTAATTAGTTGCCCAGTTTAGTTCTTTTACTTAGATTTTCTAATATATATATATATTGTTTAAAAAGTGAAATTTATCATAAAATTCTAAGTAAACCTTATAATATGTATTGTTTTTCACATGTATCGTATCATATAATACGTATTATATATTATATGATACTAATAACTATAGTTCAAACCGTAATTTAAATAAAATCAAATCGCATTTTTGTTGTTTGGTTTGGTTAAAAATCTAAAATAGTTTAGCTTGATTTAAAAAAATTTTAAATCATTTTTTTAATTTTACTTTAAAAAAGCTTTCAAATCTCACACAAATCAAACCATGCACACCCATACACTCCTTCATAACCCTTGAGAGTCTAGTTTCCAATAACGGAGGACTTAACTTGGAAGAATACACTTGCTAGTTGCTGCTCCATTATAAAAATCAAAGTGTTGAGCATTTCTCATTTGTCATGAAATAGACTAAATTATTTTTTCCACCCAAGGTTTTACCTAAAAATTTTTTGCACCTCTTGATGGGATAAATAACACTTTCTCACAAAAAATAAAACTCTTTTTAAGAAGAAAAATTAATAATGTAAGAGAAAAATAATAATTTCACTAACAATAATTTTTTAAAAGATTCTTTTGCAAACCAAACCTAAACATTTTAAACATTATAGTTTAGTCATTCAACAGACTTGAAAGATAACAAATAAAACCCTATAATTCTTTGGAAATCTAAATTGTTGGTGCCGCTCCATCACCTTTACCATGATCTCATTGTTGTCACAAGCTTTGATCCCTACCACACTTTTTTTTGTTACAATCTGTTTTATCATTGATGACTCCTTCACTAAGTGAAAGTTGTCATGAATGGTAGCACAAAATTGCAACAAAGAGAGAGTGGTGGGGTTGATAACATATGTAATAGAGAGAGGGAAAGATGATGTACTAAAAAAAAAAAAAATTTAACAAGAGGAAAAATAGTTATTAAATTTATTTCTTATTGTTAAAGAGTTTTGATAACAAAAATATTTTATTGTTGTTCGTTATTATAGCTTTCGCTATTATAAGTATTAATGATAAAAAAAAAAATCTCATTGTTAATATACATAACGAAAGATGTAAATCCTATCAATAAAAATAGTAATAACTTTGACTATTTTCGTCACTAAAACAAATGTTTTTTATTATTAAAAATAATAACAATAAATATTTCTGTTGTTATAATTATATTTACTAGTCATTAAACATACTATCAATAATGAATATTTTTGACATAATTACTATATTTACCAATCATTAAAATAGCAATAAAAGTTTCATCATCATTGGAAGTGAAAGATTGATTAAAAAAAAAATTTGATTCTCAACATATGATAATTAACATATAATAATTTCAATGATCTTAAAGTCTCCATAATCAAAATCTATAAATTTCCTATTATGATAATCTCTTTTTATAATCAAAATTAGAAAATTGTTACAAATAGCATAACAATCCATGTATTATGCCTGACCAATACTAAGTGTTTGATGCTTGACTTTATCTTCAAGTCCCTACAAATTGTGAATAAACAAATTCAAAGAAAACCAAACCACAAAAATTTCAATTTATTGGCTTATCTAAACTACTCACAGATAATATAAAAAGGTTGGATTACCAAAGGAGCAGAAAGGATCCATGCCTCAACAGAAGCTGACTTTTCACTAATTTTGGTACCAAACTCCTTTGCATGACGGTCTTGATCATAAGCAATTTGCTGAATTGTATGCTTAGTCACAAAACATTGCAAGGAATAATGTTATTTCAAAATCCAAGACCGGAACACTGTATTCCATATGATATCCAGAAAAAAGAATCTTGTTAAGAACTTGTGAAGTCCTAAAATTCCTTAATTTCAAAGAATGCAACCACAATTAGAGGCTTAACATCGTAAGGTAAATGTTAATATTCCAATGATTTCAGAGTACAGCAGATTTAGTCTTCAATTTAATACCATATCTTATCTGGTATAAATGCAACAGAGAATTTCTCAAACCTACAGGTTATAGGCATTCAGTTATATTTAATATAGTTGGAAGAAAGACAACCGAAAAGGTAAAGAAGTTTTTACAACTCTCTAGTGATTAAATTTTAGCTCAAAGATTCCAAAGCTTGCCTTACCTAGTAAAATTTTCATTTACGACACTTGTGTTCTACAAAAGGGGAATTTTATATTATCACAATACCTGCATAAGTCATTTTCCCGATCCTTAGGTCTTTGGCATGTAACTTTCAAGAGAGTCATAATTTGCCTCTCATTCAACCTTTTCATATATTGCTGTCCCTCAACAATCTCGCAAGTCTGGAAAATAAAAAAACACAGATAGCATGAAACAACTATGGAACATAATAAATAATTCAATTGCTACATGAAGATAGACTTTATTAAGGACTTCAGAAGCTTTTTATTAAGGAAGTAAAATGATGAGTTAGACAAATTAGCAGCAGGAGAAGCCATAATTTGAAAGAATATGTTAGTCTTGGGACACTTGTCCTCAATCTATAGGGTATTTTAAGATAATTTTATTAGAAAAGGGATGTGCCCAGTGACAATTGGTGTCAGAGTGCATAAGTAACGGGGACCTGAGCATCGGTGATGGCAGGTGGCGGTGCCACCCTCACTGAATCGTGTCAAAACTAGAGTCCTTGTTGGGAACTTCCTCTCAATCCTTAGGACGAGAGCCAAGATGTATTTGAATGCCTAGCATAGTTGGAACATGAGATGGGTGGGATTAGGCGCTCACTAGTGGAAGACATAGATGTCTTGCGACGGAAAAACTATGATTTTCACCTTGAACTGACTGTCCTAAGAAAGGCAATCAAGGGAATGGAGAAATGCCCAGATAGGGAAAACTGTGGTGTCAAAATACCGGAGCCTAAACTTTTCGATGGCATTCAGAATGCCAATGAGTTAGAAACTTTATTTGGCATATGGAACAATACTTTGAGGCAATCCATATCTCCGACGTGGAAAAGATATCCATAATGACTATGTACTTATCCAAGGATGTGAAGCTATAGCGGCGAATGCAACCTGTGAAGACGAATTAGCAGGATTTGTAAAGTGCCATGGCTGCAGCAAACGGTCTGCTAGATTTCAAGGTTGGACATGATCCTTTGGCTGGGATAAATAAAGGCAAGACCAAAGAATATAAGAACAACTAGAAAAAGGGGAAAAACAAGAAGGCACAAGGGAGCAACGAAGGTAAGAGCAAACCAAAGGCTGACTAGAAGGCCGCTTCTATGACCGGGGAGTCATCAAAGAGTATGCAAGGGTGCTTCATATGCAATGGGCCTTATCACGCTCAAGACTGCCCTTGAAAGGAAAAGCTCAATGCATTACTTCTTGAGGAGTCTTATGTCTATGCCTCTTCCGAGGTCGCTATGCTAGTAAACCCTTTGCAACTTATCAATCACCAAAAAACCGAAGGCTGACAAGACAAATGCAATAAGAAGAAAACTCTTTTTGCTTTTTCCATATACATCCAACACCACTGATATTGCCTCCATGACAAGGAAAAACACAGAGAAACCACCAACCAACCCTATGATTCAGATTCAGAGATTAAGGCTACATATAACATATAAAGCAATAAAACTATAATTAAGAGCATCTTTCTCAATTAATTAATCAAAGAAATTACTAAAATTTCTCATAATCTATGTAGCACCGAAACGGAAACACGAAAGCATCAAAACGTGGAAGCAAAAATGCACAAACGCATTTCTCAAAAATGTAGGAAACGGAAACATGGGGAAGCACATAAATATTAAGAATATAGGGGTTTTTATAAATATTTATTTTTTATAAAATTATTACATATAATAGGCGCACTTGCATCAATCAAAGAGCCAATTTACCACATCCTCAATCATCCTAATTTTACAAGGCAAAATTACATAGCATTCAATATAGAACTCTAAATATCCAGTTTTTCAACACTCAATGCTACAGACGACACCACAGATGATCCTACAGTTAACTATGAACATAAATGAAAACTAATGTTAGATTATCAACAAGCAACGCAGCATTGCTAAGTTCATCTTTGCTTTTGCCAATAACTCACAGCTAAACCAACAGCTTCACTCCCAGAGTCTTGCCATTCAAACACCCAAAAACACTCTCATTATAAAAAATTAAAAAAAAAAAAAAAAAAACCTCAATGCCTGAATTTTTTTAAAGTATTCGCACATCATCTTTGATCATTGCACAAGAATTTTAGTCTTGAGACGTCAAATCGAAGATTGAAGAAGAATATGAAGATTGTATGATAACTTACCAGAATCGTAGTTGATACGGCGCGCTGGTGAGTAAGAATTAATTTTCTTGCAAATTTTAATTTTCTTCATAATGACTTGAAAGATTTCCTCTACAAGTCGGGACTCGGGCCTATCAATAATTAAAAAAGTGAGTATTAGGTAGATCACAAAGACAACATAATTCTTATATATATATATATATTTTCCAATAGACACGAAAACATTCCCTAATAAATTTTATTTTCAACGTTATTGACCAAAAGTAATTACAAAATTATATTTGATAGGTCATATCTTTAACAATACAATAAACAGCCTCAAGTATTCCTGACCCCAATGATTAAGTAGAACGAATAGTCTTCAATTTAATAAATTTGCTTCTAAAATATTGATCTGCTTGCAGTGGAACTTGTTCATAAAATCTTCAAAAGTTGAATATAATAATATACATATATATATATATATATATATATAACTCGACAAAAACAAAATAAGCATCAAGTGAAAGTATTATGTAAGAAGTTAACACAAGTTTCACCTAATATCAAAGCCAGAAATATTTGCTGCTTCTCTCAAACCATCTCTCCATCTCACTAATATATCTCTGACTTCTCCTTACGAAGTTCTTCAAGCTTAGCAAATTCATACCCAAACCTCCCAGTCAGATTCCTTATATCTACTCGATCTACCTGATAGTAAACTGGTATTACCATCTGGCTGCACAAACGTCGGCATTCAAGAATCTTTGCAAGCTCTTTTCAGGTAACCATCTAGAAGAAGCGTAGTTATCCGACAAAACGGCAACTGATATCTTTATTTCTTTAATAGCACGCAGAAGAGATGGCGAAATTTCTCCTCCACAAACAAGTTCGTCATCGATGAAAGTCCTAATCTTCTTGCGACATAAAGCTGCAATGAGATGACTAATAAAATTTTCGCTGATATCTCCACCCCTAATACTAAGGTAAACATCATGCTTAAATTGAGTCGTTAAAGAAGAAGAAGCCATCAAGTTTGATGATGAGAGATTCTACAGATAATCGACTGACACATATGGGAAGAAGAAGAGGAAGCGGAAGCGAGAGAAAAGTAGGCTTTAGCTTTGACCCTTCGGGATAAAATATATAAACACCTTCTAGTAACTTTCCCTGGATTTTCTGGTCATCTCATCAAACGAAAGTCTAGACACGGCGGTGGGTAGTGTCAAGCCGGGCCGGTTTTGGCGCAACGTCCTAAGCCTCCAAGTCATGCAGTAGCGGGTCTTCATGTCAGGCTGACAGACAAAAATTATTAGGCCTGTGACATAATAACATATATAGAGTCATATTGCGTCAGAGCCTTAACAAATCGATCAACGAGTGTTTACTAGGCCAATTCGTTAATTTTAATAAAAATAATTTCTTTATTAGATAATTTTTTAAATTATATTTTCTATTTAAAAAAACATATTAAAAAATTGAATTAGGATTAGAAAAAAAATAAATTTATTTATAATAAATGAATTGAGTGCTCGTAACTAATTTTACTAATGTGAGATTTAAAACTTTAGTTTGATTGAAATTTATATTTTGTTTAACATTTATTTATAGTGAATGAAAGGAGTAGATAATTATATTCTTTTAGACATGGGATATTTTTATACTTATATTTTTACACTTTATACTTTTACAAAAGTGTTTTTTATCTAAATAAATACAATCACTTCATTTATTCACTATAAATAAAAGTTTAATATCATATTCTAATTTAATTTAAATTTTAGTTATCTCACATATGTAATATTGATCCATGGAGGTCAATTCATTTTTTCAAATATAAAATTTTTATTTATAATTATTATTTTATTTATTTATTTATTTTAATATTTTGGACACTCTACCATCCCGTGCCGTGCCTCAGACCAACCTAATCCCTTCGACACTCCTGGGCGACACCTTCCTAGCCTGGGTTCCTGCTGTTTCTTCGCATGTTTTATTGTAAGTTACCCGTTGACGGCTCGACACCCTTCAAGTTTTTTAAAATTACAAATAATCCTATTATTACATAAAAAGGCATAATTAATACCATAATATACGGATTATCATTTTAAGGTTCATTTGTTTCAAAAATATACACATAAAGACTCAATTAAATTTCAAAAGTCAAGTTCTGATCTTATATTCAAATTCTAGAATTAAACTTTTATGCATTACTAGTCTCATATTTTATTACTAAAAAACTTAAGTAGAAGAAACCTCACATAAAATTATATTTAAAAAAATACAAGAGAGTTTGAGAACTTACTACTTTTAGGCGGTCGATTCTTGGTTTTAATATGAACAATATTCAAAATTTCTTCACTTGAGTGAGTCCTAATGGATCAATGGACTGAAGCGTTAGAGTTCCACTAGTTTTTTTGTACACGTCTTGAGTGGGATGGACACAGTAACTAGAAAAGATGTAACATTCATTTTTTAATCAAGCACAAACTTCTTGCCCTATTTTTTCCCCAATTCTCATCTCAGTTCAATCTCTTCAAACCAAACACAGATCATCCAATTCACCTTTTAGACGCGCTTACAATATACGCACACAACCATTGCCCAAAAGGATTTTACGGTGAATATAAAACAACTAAAGTATCAATAAAATAGCAGTTTTCAACAAATTTCTAAGTCCAAAATTTGGGGCTTGCTTAATTGCCACACTAACTTCATCACAGAAGGTGACAGGAATAAATCACAATAAGGTTTTTAAAAACTGAAAAAGAAAAAAAATCAGCAGATTCAATAAGCATTTCACATTAGGCAAATATAATATAAGCCTCCCCTTACAAGAGTGTTGCAAATTTTGCACAATCATCCCAAGCCGAATATCTGTATGTGTCCATAAATTGAAGGAATAAAAATGAAAACTAGAAACTTTATAAAGAAGAGACAAATGAATTGATGAATATGATATATGGATTTCAATACACATTGAACCCATAGTTCCAAAACTAGGGCAAGCCGTAAAAACCCGATATTCACGAACTGTAGTCCTATGTACACAAAACACCTTCTGACGATATACTCAATTAATAATTTCAAACCACAAAATGCTGGGAGCATGAGTGGGGCCTCAGCCACTAAAAAGGCAGTGAACATATGAATATTTCTGTCAGCCATCTAAAAATATTTGTAACCTGAAGAACCAGACTGCTGTGGAGGTGCTGGCGGTAACCGATTAGGAGTACGACGACTGCTTGAGTTTGAACTGGAGTTCACATCACCATTCTCGACTGGTGAACTGTAACGCCGACTTTGACCATCGGATGCCGACCGAGAGTAGCTACCAAAGGAACCACCTGAAGGTCCATTGGCAGCTGCATCAAATGCAGATCTCCAGTCATCACCTGAAGCAGAACTTTTTCTTGGGCTGCTTTCTGCAAATTAGATTAACCCAAAGATTAAACTCAAATTTTGGTTAAATTATAGAAAGCTACTGTGAATATATAGATATCACAATTATCATGACAATTTTACTCCATATGGTGATACCACACTACATGAAAAGGAAAAGAATGATTTGAGCCAAATTAGATCTCTAGACCACTTGCATAAAAGACCGCAATAACTGAAAAAGCCAGTATCAAACTTCTATCTTCACAAAAGATTGATGTAATCTCATAGAAAACACTGAATTAAAAATAAAATATTAAGTCTCGCTTTTTTCCCTTTTTTATTAATGGAGAAAAGGTTTATACACTGAAAAGAAAATATATCCTCACATACCTGCGACACTATCACCATTTGACCAGCTAGAGGCAGCAGACCGGTTATCATGAATGCTAAGTTGGCGTGTTAGTTTAGAAAGAAGTGAGGATTGTTTCTGATATCGTTCCCTTCTACGCTTCACATTCTGGTCCTCCTGAAGCAGCTGTTCAATCCTTGCTGTGCTTTGTGCGCTACCAGGTTTTAAAATAAAACAAAGCATAAATTCTCTTTGCATGAAAGAAATACTAATTTTTTATACATTAAACCATACACATTTTAAGCCCATACGATAAACAAGAAATTATGTAGAATCAGAACAAGTGGGAGAAAAAAAAGGCAGCCAGTCAGGGTACTTAGCTATACAGTCATAAAGTAAATTTCCTATAGAGAAAGAAAACAGAATGAAATGAAAACGACTTCAACCTGACAGAGCTATATAACTGATTTAGCATGTCTTCCTTTGCTTTCTCAACTTGGCACAGAACAACTGCCTGCTCAACCAATCAAATAAGGTATTAAAACATTATAAGAGCCAACTATAAGGATGGAAAATTGCAAAGTTGAATAATAAAGCTAACCTTGGGCACATTAGCAGCCAAACTATTCAAAACTGCTTCGACATAACCACGTACTTCTTGAGACATCCATCGAAGTTCTTCTTCAGGGTCAGCAGGTCTTCTGGCCACTGTATCCTGCACAAAAGCACAAAAATAATCATATCATAAATAATCCTCCTAAATTTTCCAAGTTCCCACTACAGAATTCCAAGTGGAAGAATTAATACAAAACAAAGCAGAAGTACAATATAGCAATTTAATATTGAGGCAAAGAGTGTAAACTCACAAGAGGACCGTCAGAAAGACTATTCTGCATGGAATGACCACCTCCAGTGGATGCACCTATAACTTGTCCTCCTCTAGACTGAATAACTTTGCTTATCTTGTTTATCCATTCACCCTTATCAGCTATACTTTCAGCCTTCAAAACAACGGCACTGTGCGCTGCAAGATAAATGATGCTTGATTCTAAAGTCAGCTGGCATAAAATAAGGGATAGAATTCACTGCCCTACTATTTTATAGAAGGAAGAGTACCTTTCAAAACAGTTTTATATTGAACCTTGCTAGTTAACTTGAAGACTAAACTGGCCACTTTCCCTGAATCTGGTCCATTGGCTTTTTTATCTTTTGAACTTTTCGAGGGAGGTTCCTCCTCATCTGGAACCTCTTCAATATTACATTCCTGCACAGGTATACGCACAGCTGTTGGCAAGAAAATAATAAAGAGTCCAAACCAAGGACTAGCCTTGAATGAAATGGAAGCTACCCTTATAAATACTGTTTTGTAGCAGCCAGAATACAGACTTCGTAATATTCAGAAAATGCAACTTCCCTAGGCTATAACATTCGAATACAAATCCATACCAATCACACTTGCAAGTGTTGTGCAAACAACCCCATATGGATTAAAAGGAAATTACAATTGATCGAGTATAATCACAGAAATAAGGTTAAAAAAAAAAATGCACATAGAAACTGCCACTGTTATGGCCACTGATGACTTTGGACATCAGTATATATAACCATTCTAATATTGAGATGCATCGGTGTATATCCATTCATGGCATAGACCGAGGTTGATCATATTGAGATGCATCCATGATACAAAATCTTTATAACCATTCTAATATTCTGAACTTCCAAAACTGTACACTAAATTTGTGTCATTATTCAATTTTAAGAGAATTTAAATTGAGATGACATGTTTTACAATAAAAAGAAAACCTTACATATCATCCATGCGTGTGTTTGTTTCCCAGTATTGCTATAATTTCCAAAACAGTAGCACTATCATATAAAAATACTTTAAACCAATGTAGCATCGTTCCTGTGGGATATGCAGACTGATTTCAGTCCAAACTCCTATCCCAGGCACATTAAATAAACCTGTGGGGGATGCAGATCTATTTGTGTGCCTGCTACATTATTTTCAAAATCTAATTAACTACTTTAAATTACATAAATCATTAAGAGAAGTAAATATTATTTATTAAAACTTAACTTCGCATAAATCAGGAATGGGAAATAATATAAACATAAAATATATATTACAATATAACTAAATATTTAAAAATTAAATTTTAATTCAATAAATATTTATATTATTTTAAAACTCACTTATTGGTGGAGTTAATTTTTTTCTTATATATAATTTATTGATATTGTATGTACATATTTACTCCATTGTTACACTACATATAGTAATAAACTACACAATCTAAAACTAATCTAGTCCAATATGGCATGTGATGAGCATCCTAGGTCAGACATGGTAAAGAAACACAAAATGATAGAAAGGGCTTCAGCATATTCATAATGGAAAAAATAATCTTACACTAAAATCATAACAGAACAATGGTTAGCATACCTCCAAAGTGATAACACCACGAAAATGTCTTTCCTCCTGTTTCTTGGTGTAACCAAGCTGTGAAAAGAAGGATAGCAGAAATTCATCATTCCAATCAAATGAGTTTTCTACTTGAGAAATAGACTACACATTCAATAATACTGTTAGATTTGGGAAGATACAAGAAATAAAGGTAATGGTCATTTACAACATCTTATAAAATCACTAAGCGTTTAACCAACTTTGTATAGATGTTACACCATTTTGAAGAAAGCTTTAAGATTTGGGTCCAACAGAAATCAAAACATGTTAAATAACCAACCCAAAGAAATTCAAACATAGGTCTTAATAGAAACATATGACAGAAATTAAAATAAGTTTGCCTGAAGAGACGAGGATTAGTGCAAAATCACGACAGAATACAACACAAAATTTCACACTGTTAGAATCAGATAATAATGATAATAAATTAATAATTAAATTTTTTTAATTTTATTAGGATAATATTTGAATATGAAAGATAGGATATTGGTAAAATACATAGAGGTGATTGAATTGAGGAGAGGGAGAAGAAAAATTTATTATTTGGGTACTTTGGAAAGCCGTTGACTGATTTGGAGGCTATGGCCTTAGAGAGGAGCTCAGATCTTTTGTTGTTAGTGTTGTTTTTTTTAATATTAACCAAATTTGTGCTATATTCCTATTAAATTGGTATTAGAGCATTACGATTCTCAGGATGTGAAGACCTAATATCATACACGATGAGAGTCGAAGATGTAAGAAGGTGCATCAACTAACAAAATTGAAAGCTTGAGCAATTGGGGAGAACAAAATTCATTTTTATTGAGAAAGTGAAGAAGAACCGAATAATGACTATAAACGCAAGCCATGGGATGTCCGACTAGTGGATGATGACAGATCAGATGACAACATCATCTTGATCGTGTATGATGAGCAACAAGAGAAGAAATAAACTAATCCGATCAAGATGGTAGACTCCAACAAAAAATTGGCTAGTTCCAACAAATATATTAAGTTGATGATGGATCAGAAAAGAGAATCAACAAAATTTGAAGTTCAACTGGTTGAATACAACGACCAAGATGAGGACTCAACAGGTTCAGGGGTTCATTTTCAATTGTTGGAATCCATTTGTTAAATTGGTGATCTGACTCAATTGGTAATAGAGACAAATTGGGTTATGAACAAAGAAAAAAAGGTGAAACGGAAAGAAGAAGAAAATAGTAAGATAATGGAGATGCACTAGAATAAAGGCAAAATGGGAGAGGTTTTTTCAAATTAGATAAGAAGAAATATAAAGATGAAAAATAAAACATCATCAAAATGAGTGTAAAAAAGAAATAAAAAATTCAATTTTCCCACCTTGAGAACGAGATGGTTTTCAAAAGACGAGTAATGTTAAAATTAGATGATAATAATAATAGTATTATTATTATTATTATTAATTAGGAATATAATATATAATTAAGGTAGTATAGGATAATATTTGAATTTGAAAGATAAGATATATGTAGAATAAATCAAGGTGATTGGATCAAAGAGAGAGAGAAGAAAAATACTATTATTTGGATATTTTGAGCAACTTTTGGCTGATTGAGAGGCTTTAGCCTTTGGGAGGAGTTGACACCTCTTGTTGTCAACATTGTTTACTTTCAATATAAATAAAATTTGTGCTAAGTTCCTATCATGCACACGAGTAAAACCACATAATGCATCTCTAAATGTAAGTTTGGATGTTGTAATAATCCTGTAGCAGTATGTTACTAACAAACCTTTCCAGTCTTCTCATTCAACACAAACCATCGCTTGCTCCATCCATTAGTTTTTGCACTTTTCTTCAATAAAAAACCTGAAAATTAAAGGGCTCATAAACTTCTACACGAAAAAAATAAAAAGTAAAGGTCTCCTTAACCATCTAATTTCAAGCAAAGAAGTGATTATCAGCCTTTGCCACTAGAAAATTGGAGCAGAAAAAACGATATTATAGTACACGCAAGGTTTTTAAAAACATATAAAAATCTTAATACCAAGATATTACCATACATTAAAAGACTTATAAACTTCTACACAAAGAAAAAAATGAAAAGGTTTGCATCCCATAAGCGATCACTTTTTGCAAAAAGGTTTAATGTCAACATCGCCAGATATAAAATGCAGGCAGTTTTCACACAAACCTGCTGTTATTTCTCCTTCCGGACCGGCAGTTTTTAAAGCAGAAGACTCATTTGCTTCTTTTTCTGATTGACCAGATTTCTCCTTCATTGATTTCAAATTTCCACCACTTTGTTGACCACCAGTTTGAGGACTAGTTGCCTAAAAGGAAATTTACAGATGAATAGTAAGCAAGATTGACACTGCAACAAGACCAGGAATAAACATCTAGACAATGTGTCCATCTTTCTAAAGTGAGACTGGTTTACATCACACAAAGGACCTCCTACCCTGTTCAGGATTGCTTGCTCTGCCTCATGTCCTTTCTTAGAAGATCGGTTCTTCATCTCATCCTCTCGACGCTGTCTTTCCATCCTTACAAAAACAAAGATACTTTAAATAAGCTTCAGTGAGGTAAAAGTTCTCTGCAGGGATACAATACTGTTGAGAATCATTAAAACCACAAGCTTAAGTTGATAGGAATTGGCCAAATATAGTCATTATCCACTAAAAGACCTCCTTTCATCACATAGATCAAAACAACCAAAAAAACCATTTGGATCAAACAAAAGCCCAACTCCTGGCCAACCTAGCTTTTGATGCCACAGTGAGGAAATTACAACCAAAAATTTTAAACTAATATGAAAGAATCTAAACAAGAGCACCTTGGCAAAAACCCACAATGATTATTACATACAATATACCAGCCAAACATGTTTTAAGAATACCTCCTCTGCACCAAACGGATAAAGTGTTGGGGGGGAACAAAAGCTCGCTCCATGTCAACCAGCGCAACTACCATCTTTTTGGCTACATTTTTAAACTCTTCTAGTGCAGCACTTGCAATGGCCACAACCTTGTGAAAGGTCAAAATTATTCAACTATTATGAGAAGGAAAAGAAGATTTCAACCATGCAGAGTTCAATTCATGCAGAGACACAGATCATACAACATGACAATGGATAGCGATACCTCTCTCTTGAAGGGAGGGTATCTTCCAAGGCCTGGAGTAGCATTTGCAGAAGCAGATACTATATCAACCAAGACACGGTGTACCTATTTTTGATGAGTAATAGAAGTAAGAACAAGTTATGATTTTCACAATCATCCAATTAGAAAATAGCATAAAAGGTAGTACGAGTACATATAAAATTAGAAAATAGCATAAAAGGACAAACCCGTAAGCATGGGAATTTAAAATAACAATGTAAAAGAGAAGGTAACATGTAAAACATTAAAGATAATACCACCTGACTGTCCATTATAAGCATCCAACAAGTAGCATGCAACTTATGATAGAGACCTCAGAGATTTCATCAACAGGTCAGAAGATAAGAAGTTGAATTATGGTAAAAGCAAGAACTTCTGTTAGGATTGGGACACTTGTCCTCAATCCATAGAGTTGTTTTATTATAAATAGGGTGTAGGTTTCAAAAGGAGTGGAGAGGAGAAAAAATATTAGAGTTTTGTTATTTGGGCAGCCAATCTTGGCTGATTGTGGAAGGTCTCTGGCATTTCGAATGGCTGGAAAACGAGAGGCCCCAGACTCCTCGAATTGTCCGGAATGGGAGTTCCCGAACTCCTCGAAATGTTCGATTTATCTTTAATCTTTTAATTAATGAAATAGTTTTAGTTTATTACATTTTTATATTTTAATTTTCTGTTTTAGTTAAATAAGAGTTGGGTTCCTAACAACTTCCAACACCTTAATATGGAAGAGTGTAACAAGTGTGGGAGCATTTAAATGCACTTAGAAGGACATGGTTCCAATACCTCTTCAACACAAAGACGAGATGGTTCTTTTGCAAGCTCCAGTACACCTTTTATCAAAGATCTCAAGCCTTTTTCAGGAGATATGAGATATGGTTGATAACCATCCGCTTCTAACACAATCTGGTAGAAAATGAACATTCAAAAGTGAATAACTGGTAAATCTTGAAACAATTACTACCATAACACGAGTGAATTGTATAAGAAACAGCAACATACCCTCTTGACATTATTAATGTCAAAATGCCTGTCCAATGGAAGCTGCTTGATCCTGTTAGGAAAAGTCCCCTCAAAACTTGCAACAATTTTCCAACCAGAACCCTGGAACCAAAAATTGCCATTACAGCTGATACTTTTGATATAGGAATCTCACACATTGATCCTGAGATATTTTCAATTATACATGCTCTGGAACATGTAAGATAATGAAAAGAAAGAGGCACACAATTACAAGCATTGATGTCCCATTTACACCCATTTTTGAAACAAAGCTCTAAATCAGATAAAATACTTCCTAATACACTAGGTACACTCATCAACTAACAAGGCATTTCAGGGGAAAGCCAATGCTTCAATGAACAATGTACTGTCTGTAAAAACAGCTGTAATTTTCATTTTAACATTTTGATATAAACAAAATGGCATTTGGTTAGCAAAAGAAATAAGAAAACTAACATATAAATGAAATAGCTGTCCATGAGGACCAAAGGAAAAAATTTGTAACTCACCCAAATATCAGTGTATCAAAACTGAAAGATCAATAAAGTAAAGGAACAAAAAACTTAAACACCTTCTCCCGGGAACAGAGAATAATTTGTTTGAAAAATCATTTTTATACCATCACCCTAATCCTGCCAGCTTCAGAGCCAGTAGGAAGGAAGAGCTTTGAACTCTTAGTATTCATTAAAATCCTTCCCAAAAAACATAAATGAGCAAGTAAATTTACTGAAACAAAGAAACCATTTGACAATACTTTCCTCATATCATGTCATTTTTTCCTTGAATTCTTTATTTATATTACTTGAAAAATTAGTAAAATATGAGATAAGCATGGACTGAACAACTATTTGAAATAAATACACACACAAGAAAATTCTAAGGAACACATAAAATGCTTGGAAGGTTTTAGAAACAGATATAACTCACCTCACCAGTTGTAATGTGTTGAAGAAACTTATCTTCAAATTCACGGCAAAGTTCCAAGGCTACAGCTCTTGTGCCCTCAGCACTTTGGACCATCTGCTCACCAAGCCGCGCTAATTCATCCTGAACTATTTGTGACTTCCCTTGTAATCTGCATAGAAGGTACAAAGGCGTTAAAAACTAGGGTAACTAAAGATAAACATTTGGCAGAAGGAACATAGATATGCATCCAGTCTTAAGCTAAGTAATAATTATACATTTTACAACATCATGCCTAATTGTGAATGGTCATTGAACTGCAACAATTAACTTCAAAGCATTCTACAATATAAAGAACCATGCAAACAGCAACTGGATATAAAAATGTTATAGTCTGCCAAGACAGGCAAAAGTCTAATGATTCAGCAGGACTTAAAGCTAAACTTCACTCAAGAGATTCAACCGGCAAAAATAATTTAAAGAAATGCCATTTGCTAAATTATTATGATTGCAATGCAAAATTCTAAAATTTCAGCAAGAATAAGAAGATGCAAGAAATCATTTACATAAAGACAAAAGGCAACATATATTTTGTGTCACAGAAAAAATAAACAAGGGAAAGTGCTATCAAAGATAAGAGTAATGTTATATGCACAGAATTTGTACACAGAAAAATTACACAAACTGACATGACAGTTATTTAATGGTGATGATGTGGCAGTATTGACATGTAGCAGATGAAAAGGCATTGCCACATCACTACCACATCAGTCTAATTTTTCTATGCACAAATTCTGTAGACATAGTATTACTGTACAGATAAACTAAAAAATCAAAGAAACTCAACTACCCATGCAGCAAGTGGTAAAATAATTACCCAGAGAGGAGATTTGGAACCCGGATTTTCATACGCTTGCGAATCTGCTGTGCCAGAGCATCTACCAAAGCTATTCTGCCCAATTGACTCTGAGGGGCTCCAGTCAATATGGATTTGAGACTCTCACTCTCTGCCTTCCATGCAGTTTCTAAGGAGCTCTCAGATCCAGACTGTGCAGAAGCAATCGATACTGATTGACCAATTAATGCAACCCATTGGATATCAGCTGTTTTTGGTGGACCTTGGTTCAAAAGGAGAGCCTGAACAGCAGCAAGAGCTTTCGGCTCCGCAGAAGCTTGATCTATTTTACTTATTACACCAATGGTCCTGGTTCCTGCCATTAACATAACAAGCTCTCAATTTACTTAGTAAATAATAAAGAACCAACGTTAAACCAGAGGACAAAGAGATGGAAAACAGGAAGGGTAATCAATGTGAATACAGTTTCAAAGAGTACTGCCTGACATGCACTAGCACATAGAAGTTCATGAAATTAAAACTAGGACATCTGAGATTAAAAAAAAAAAAAAAATCAACATTTACCCTAAAGAACCTTTTAAAATGATGATAAAGGTTACATCCATTTACCTTCTCCATCATACTCCTTGGCAACTTTGAGAGCTCGAGATGAAGAAATTTCAGGTGCTTGGGCAGCAGGAATAATAACTAATAAAATTGCATCATTCCGTTCAGCATAGTCACTAACCTACGCAAGCAACATCACAGAAAAAAAAAAGCATTAGTCATTATTATTTATTCACCATACTAAATTAAAGCAAACATACAACAAATGTTTCCTTGATTGAGATGCATGAAGAGCGCCTATCAAAACAATGATAACTACTGGGCCAGATAATTCATCATGCATATCAGGTCAAAAACCATTACCATACACTCACCATTGACTCATCCATAATCCGTTGATCCAGTCCAGGTAAGTCAATTAACTTCAATGGAGGTGCTGCAAAAGTCAAATTAGACAAAAAAATGCGACATCGTAACTAAAAATGTAATAAGGGATTAATCTACTAATATTCAGAAAACCACTGCATAGTTTGAATCACAAAACCATAAATCACAACAAAACAGAAAAATAGGGCCTAATCGGAGTTAAAAGCCTGCAAACTCTAAACAGCAGATCACACAAGCTTTAAGCAGAATGCAATCCAAAATTTTCTTAAAATCTGAACCAGCCTACAAATCAACAATTCAGATAACAAAATTTACAAATGAATAGTACATACATTACTATAACAGGTCATCCCTAGCATAGATGCTAGAAACGATCTATACATAAACATAAATGAATAATCATCAAACAACCAGAACATTTATATGAAGTAGCATAAAATAAATCAGAAGTCATTTAAAAGTCCATACCAACAATCAACTCAAAAAAAAAAAAATAAATTCAAGAGAAGATAATACAGAAATTTCCCAATTAATCTAGTTTGGTCGCCCACAAGAAAATTCTAGAAGATGGTTTTACCTCCTAGCAGTAAACTAAATGACCTATCATTAAATTTACAGATCTCATACTTATTGCAACTGTCAAGATGGTTAGGGGGGCTTCAATCACTAAATTTCCATTTGCATTCAAAAGATTGTTATCCTACCAAGCAACGACAAATGTCTATTTATCATTACCTTTTAATTTATATGTTCATTACTGCTTCCAGATCATTTATAAGTTTTAAAAAGATATTGAGACTAACCATTCACAATACCAACACAAAAATAATTATGTCAAATATTCATTTAGATATTTTAAGGCCTTACCCAAGCAAAAACATTTGAAACAAAGATCACAGCTTACACAGGATAGGAGACTATAAATACCAACCTGTACTTGTGCGTAGCTTCAAATATATTTCATCCCGACTCTTGCCTGAGGCACTCTTACTAAGCCTATCTTGTAAAGAATGTCGTAAAGCACCTGCAAAACAACAATTGGTATATACAGTATAAAAAGTGCCTAAAATAAACCTGCACAAGTATTCCCCTAGAATTTCTAAGTTCTAACAAAATCACTAACTTCTTATTTAAGTTCATTTGCCTTAGGGATCAACTACACAAGTGAAATTTTGGCCTCATGCATTTAAAAATGCTTATTTCTTAAAACTAAAATATTCAAAAGGAACCTTTACATAACATTTAACATGTCAACTTTCTTCATTATGCCAAGTGGTGACAAAATACAGTTAACACCACAGAAAAGGCTAGTTGCACTTAAAAAACCATAGAAAGCAGGAGACGTTCCAAAAAAGCTCAGAGCAGATGTCTGATACTAACTCAAAAACCATACAAACCCAAAATGAACTTTATGAAAATTATATAAACATATAGGCTAACTAGGAAGGCCTGTCAAGTGGAGATACTAACTTGCAGAAACCTGTTGTGACTTATTGTCAATTTGTAAAATAATTGATTTGCTGCTCAAAGAACTATCCCTCTGTAAATCAATGCTTATTGGAGCTCGAGTAGCACCATTTTCGCCGGTTGGCTGGACAGAGAAAACAGAATTAAAGACAATGCTTCCAAATTTCATAACCCCCAAAAAGAACAAAGGTGCAAAACCTGAGCATTTCAACTTACCAGAACTGGATGCCCAATCAAACTGTTCAAAATGGCCGATTTACCAGCACCCTACCCAATATAATAAAAAAAACAGAAGTCAGAGAAAAAATAAAGTCAAAGCATAACTCCAACAATATAATGCAATAAACACAAGGTAAATATCCAGATTTCACAATCCTCTTCAATCACTAATTGCGACAACACCACACAGGGCGTAAGGTAGGCAGACTTAACATAACCCCCAAACCTCTCACAATTAAAATGAAACTCCAAAATCACTTGATCCAATCCAGATTTTATAATTTATGTAGCTTCACAAACCTTCAGCCAATAATTCCATGCAAGCCCCATTTTATAATTTCAAAATACAATATTAAGCTTACTAAATTACCAGTAACGTCACCCCCTCGCTAGCTCAACAAAAGCCCTGAACTTTACACAATCAAACTAAAAAAAATACCTCACTCGATCTCAGTAACGCTGCCGGCCCTCCCTATTCATTTTCTGGAAAGGCAATATAACCTTAACAAGTGTCTCAAAGGTGCCGGTCGCGTTAGCTGCCTTGTAACTGAACATAACCCTCAACTTCACAAAATAAAGTTCAAACGCAAATCTCACTCGACAACAGTACCGTTACTGGCCCTACCTATTCATTTTCTAGAACTTTCACCGAGGTTCCAGTAACGTTACCGCCGTGTAAATCAGCCTAAACCCTCAAACTTCACGGAATCAAATTCGAAATCAAACCTCACTTCATCGAGATACAATAAAAACAACTTAACCAAAGATCTGTGAATTATCGACCAAACAACTAAAAATCTTCAACTTACAACATTCCCAAGCGTCACAACGTTGAGAAAAGTCGAAGTACGGCGAGAGTTCGAGCTTGGACTCTCGTCAACGTCTTCATCAGCAAGTAGCGCCGCCGCTTGACGCATCGACTCGGCAAGCTGAGCCAACTCCTCGATCGCCTCCATCGAATCTAATAGTTAACAGTAACGCTTAAAGAGATCGTGATGGATCAAAACAGAAACGGCGAGATCTGGAGGCGAGGATTGAGTAAGAAAAAGATCGATAGAGTAAAACGACGTCGGAGAAGGAACAACGCTCGCACGAAGAAAGGATGCTCTTTCGTTCTCTCTGTCTAGATTTATTTTTTGTGCTTTCTCTTTCTCTCACTAGAAGGTTTGATTTTGAAACGAAAAAGCTCTCCCCCTTAGCTTAGTATTTGTTCAGTCTTGATGTTTTGAATCTTGTTTTACCTTGCTCGCTTCTTTTTGAATTTTCATTTTTTTAATTTTTCAATATTATATAAATGCTTTTAGGCGAATAAAATAGATAGTTTCAAATTTAGTAAAATTTTAAAGTGCCCCAACAATTCCGTTAAATAACAAAGTTTCTCTGATTTTATAGATGAGTTCGAATGAATCATTCTTCCATTAGCAAGCTTAAGTTCAAACCAAAATTTTTTCATCTTGGTTATGGTTAGCTTGAATTGACCTTTTTTAATGATATCAAGGTCAGTTTGAGTTAAATACTATTTAAGGTGATTGCATTAGATTACACCCATAATTATACATATGTAAAAGCAGTTTAATGATAATCTTAAATTTAATTATAAAAAAATAATATTATAAGATTACTTACCTAATTGGATGTTATAATTTTAATGAAATAGAATATGAAAAATCTTATAGGGTGTTAAGAGTTATTTGTCTCTTTTCCTAATTTGAAGATCTTTTTATATGTATGTATTATATTATGAACAGGTATATAATTGTATGATTAATTGTTGTGTTGCGTGCAATTCATATAATTAATCAATTTATTTTGTGAATTTAACTAATAAAATGTTTAATTGTACAACTAAATATGATAAAACACCATGTAACTTTGCAAATTTCATCTAAAAATTTTAGTGGTAATCACTCACTCTAAAAGGAATTGCATTAGTGAAAAGGAAAAAGAGAATAAAAGCTTTTCTAATTTTAAAAATTAATATATATATATATATTTAAAAGAATATGGAAACAAGTGAAAAAAAAGGTGTTAGATGATTATTATAAAAAATAAAATTTTTGTAATTAATTTCTAATAAACTTTTTATTAACGTAAGAAATTATAAATTAGATATAATAAAAATTTTAAAAAAAAAAAAAAACTAAAATCTTATATTGATTAGAGCCTAGGAAATTTCCCCCTAACTCCAATAACACATTTGTATTATAATTATAGCGATTTGTATGAATCAATCAATGCATACAAAATCTATAAATAAAATACAACAGTAATCCAAATTTTTATCCTTTCAAAGAGGCCTCTGAGGGAATGTTAACTCTCAAGTGGCACTATCATTTCTAAAATGTAACAAAAACCTCCTTCATTGGGAGATTTTTGTATTAAAAAAGCTTTTTAATATTTATTTCTAGAGGTTTTTTAATTTTTTAGAGGATTTTTAATATTTTCAGAAAAAAAAATATTATTATAATTTAAATGGTTAATGGGTTTGAAGACAAATTATTTTATATACAAATGATAAATACTTATTAATACAAATAAATTGATATGTCCTCACATTATTTGATAATTACTTTGTATATTATACATTTGATTTAAAATAATTTGCTTAAATCAATTAACATTTACCTATTTATTAATAAATTGTTATTATTAAAAATTAACCTGCTGAAGTTAAAAAGAAAATACATGAAATTTACCCTTCAATTTTATCAATGATAAGGTTGACCAAATTATTAACTTTCGGCAAAAATAAAAATGTTTCCAAATGGCCACGTCAACACCACCACTAAATTCAAATTATCAGTGCCACACGCACGCACTATGCCCGTAAAGTGGCCCAGTTTGTACCATTTTCGTGGAGCCTTTCGGTTAAATAACAAAAGAGCAAATTATTTGTTTCAGAAATAGGGGTAGATTCGGGCAAGGGCAAACTCAATCCTCTCTTAGTTCGAATTTAATTTTAACATAAAATAATTTGAATGGAATTCAATTCGAGTTTCTCAAGCCAAAATTAAATCTTGTTTAAGTTTGATTCAGATAAAAAATGATTCAATTCGGTTCGATTCTAATTTGACTCGATTTCTTAGCTCAAATTAATTGTTCGAATTGATAGCTCAGTTTGGCTTCAATTAATGGTTCAAAATGATAATTCGGATTCGTGACTCGAGTTAGTAGTTTATTAAAAAAACGACATCGTTTTATCTAAATAATATTCAAAATTTCTTATTCGAGCCACGAATTCGCGCTAAACCAAATCATGTTTTCAAACTATCAATTCGAACTATTGAATTTGAGCTGATTTGAACTATGATTTCAAACCGAATAGAGTAATAAATTTGAACTACTTATTTGCACTATGATTCAAACTGGATTTGAGTTTGGCTCAAATTAAAAAATGAGTCAAATCTTTCGATTAGAGTTCAATTCAAATTTTAATTAAATGAATTTGAGTCGAGTTAAATTGAGTCAAAGAGGTGGTTCGAATCATATCCAGACCTATTCAGGAAATTAATTTCTGCCTCTTGAATTCTTAAAAATATGAATTTAATTTAAAATCTAGCTTTTTTTTATATATAGAAAAAGATATTACATCAAATAGATAAGCAATTTTAGTATCCCAAAATTATCATTGACAAATATGTGGGTTGGAACGAGCCCTAAATTGAACCTGCTTAGGTACGTTTTCAATTAAATTGTGGCCAAGGACTTATTCCCACCAAAGTTTATTCTTTTAGAAAAATTAGGTGAAGAAAATAGATGTAAAACAAACATATATGTCAAAAGAGAAAAACATTAAAGCATGTATTTGTAAAAAGGAGAAAGGATAAGAATTTTACCTACTTATTTACCTCCTATATGGATATAAAATGATGGAATAAGTCTTTCACTTGCAAAACTTCCGAAGAAAGTCCATCACCAAGTCAAAAAACCACCTTTGTTGTGAGGTAGAGAAAGGGGAGAGAGCTTTGCAACTTTAGTTTAAAATGGACTAACTCTTAACTTGAATGAACTAACTTTATTCTTTTATAACGATGGTTAGTTGTAGCTTTCTAAAATTCTATTTTTGGCCCACCAAAATCTTAATTTAAAGAATTGTCATACACATATGTATCTAATATATATTTTAGCCACATTAATTCTATCTCACTAACACCTTAACTTTTAAAATGTTATTTTTACACCCATATAACATTTTATATGATTTCCATTATCTTCAAAAGGTGCTAGCCAACCCAAAATAACTAATTCTTCCTCTCGAAAGCTTGGTTTATTGGTGTGACCCTTTAGATTCATCGTGGTGTAGCCGTGAATCTTTTTTCAGATAATCTAAAAGTGCATCCAGAAGCTCAATGACTATGGTAAATACCTAACAATATGTCATTGCCCCTAAATCACGATGAAGAAACACTCTATCGAACTTAATATCTTCAACCGTACGTTCTATGTAGGTAATATCCTTTCGTTGTCCAATCTAGATCGATTTTAAACTCATAGACCGTCAAAGGCCTAATTTCAATTCTTTACAAATCGTCAAGTCAATTATTCAAAACATGTCATCACAAACATCCTTTGTATGACTTGCATTATACTCTAACCAGAGATTTTGATTTCTAATATTTATCAACGTTCACTCTAAAACTCAAATCTGGGTTGAATTAGTGAACATTCAAAACCTTGAATCAACAAATCTCATCTTAAGCATCATTTTCTTCATTAACAAATAACACATGACCAATATGGTTTCTCCTACAAGATGTGATTAACCCGTATATATATCATACAAGTCACATGTATTCATATCATATTTGACCATGATATCTCAAGTTAAAAAATTACTTTGTACACTAGCACGATTTTATGATAAGTCATTAACTACGATTTGATGACCATGTGACTTCTCGTTATTTGGTCATGTTCGAAAAATGGTTTTCTAACTGTTAATCCATATTAATACCGTAATAACATGACCATTATCGTCACCCACACTAATATTATCTCATGACTTTCAATGGAGGTATTCAATATGTCTACTATATGATATAATTGTCCAAGTTATGTCACATATGTAAAGAACAACTCAATGACTCAATTTGTATATTAAGTGAGTCATCTAGACAGTTCACATCCATACTTTACATCATTTCAAATAAAGGAAACACTTTATGTATATAAACAAAAAGACTACTTTTTTTTATTAATAATTTACATAAATGTACATACAAGATTAAAATGCCCTTGGAACTGACAACACAAATGGTTCTTAGGGCATACACTAACAAAAATTTCACTTGCACTAGAGTCATTCATTGTTTTAATTGCATACCCATCTTTTCAAAATGATGGTCCAGTTGTTTCAATGTCATTGTCTTAGTCAGTAGGTCAGTTACATTTTTCCTTGACGGTATCTTTGATATTATTATCTCTCCAGTTCCAATGAATTCTCTCAAAATGTGATAATTTCGCTGAATATGTTTAGATCTTTGATACACCTTTGGTTTCTTTGCCTGTGTAATAGCACTAATATTATCACAGAATATGGTTATTGGATAAGCTATGTTTAGAACCACACTAAGTTCGGATAGAAACTTGCGCATCCATACAACCTTTTTTGTAGCTTCTGAAACAGTAATATACTCAACTTTTATAATGGAGTTAGCTATGGTTGATTGTTTGAAACTTTTCCAACTAATTGCACACCCATTACAAATAAAAATGAACCTTAATGTAAACTTTATATCATTAACATCTGACTAGAAATCAGGGTCTAAGTATCCTTGAATGTTCAACTCTGAACACCCATAACTTAAAACAAGATCCTTAGTCCTTCTTAAGTATTTAAATATTGATTTCATAGTTGACCAATGTTTCTTACCCGGTTAGCCTGATATCTGTTCGTAACACTTACAACAAATGCTTTATCAAGTCTTGTACATAGCATTACGTATTCGTTGTCGCTTTTCATCGAGTGTTGGACCCATATCTTTAGAAAGATAAAGACCGTGAGTGAAAGGCAAAAGTCCTCTTTTTGAGTTTTTCATGTTGAACCTTTTCAACAATTTTTCTATATACAATTTTTAGATAATCCAATTATCCTTTATCAAGAAGGTTCTGGACAACTAGATTTTGACCTCATTCATCATGCCACTGTCATTATCCATTAGTAGTATATCATTTACATACAATATGAGAAATGTAATGGCATGATTCTTAACCCATTTGTAAACACAAGGTTCATTTGCATTCTTTTCGAAACTAAACAATTTGATTATTTCATCAAATCGGATGTTTTAACTTTTGGAAGCTTATGTCAATCCATAAATAGATCAATACAACTTGCGTACCATTTGTCTTTCAGAAGCAGATATAAAAACCTATGGGTTGTTCCATATATATGTTTTTTGTAATTAATCAATTGGGGAACGTGGTCTTGACATCCATCTACCAAATTTCATAATCATAGTATGTTGCGATAGCTAGCATTATTTGAATGGATTTAATCATAGCTACGAGTGAAAATGTTTTCTCATAATCTAACCCTTATTTATAAATATAACCCTTTACTACTAGCTAGGCTTTATAGGTCTTCACCTTTCCATCCTTGTCAATCTTTCTCTTGAAGACCTATTTACAACCACTAGGAACAATTCCTTTCGATGGATCAACAAGTGTCCACACTTGATTAGCATGCATTGATTCTATTTCAGAATTCATTGCTTCTAGCCATCTACTTGAATTAGTATATAGTATAGCTTCCTCATAGTTTCTAGGATCATCACCATGATATATTTCTTTCACTAAGTAGGATTCAAAATCTTGCTCATGAAGAAATTCATATCTTTCCAGAAGTCTAGATACCTTAGAATATCTTTGTGTTAGAACTATAGTATCTGATACTGAGGCTCGCTAAGTGGATGATCCAACCTTAGTAATGTTGGTTTGAGGCTTTTTGGACTCTTCCTTGAGCTCAATATTTCTTCTTGCAACACCTTCTTCCAAAAACTTTTTCTCGAGAAAGTTTGCACTTCTACTGACTATTATTTTTTGATCAATCAAAAAGTAAAAGTAATATCCTAAACTATTTTTAGGATGTCATATCAACCGATCCTTCTTTAATCTAACATCCAGTTTATCTGTTTTAATTACTTTGACATAAGCTAGACATTTTCAAATTTTCATATAATTGAGATTTAGGCGTTTAGAATACCATAAGTTATATGGTGTTTTCTGGAATGATTTTGACGGTACCCGATTCAAGATATGCACAGTGGTTTAGAGGGCATATCCCCGTAATGACATCAGCAAGTCTATAAAGCTTACCATTGATCATACCATATCTAATAAAGTATGATTCCTCCTTTCAGATACATTATTATGTTGAGGTGTGTATAAAGGTGTTATTTAGGAAATTATTCCATTGTCTTTCAAGAATTCCTGAAATTCTGTACTTTAGTATTCTCTTTCATGATTTGATCGTAAAATTTTAATACTCTTTATAGTTTGTTTCTCTACTTCATTCTTGAATTCTCTTAACTTTTTAAAGGATTCTGAATTGTATTTCATTAAATATAGATACTCATACCGAGAATAATCATTAGTGAAGGTAATGAAATAGTGAAAGGCTCCCTTGATCATATTATTAAATGGTCCACATACATCTGTATGTATTAACTCTATTAATTCTTTAGCACGTTCCTCTTTCCTCTTAAAAAGAGATTTGGTCATTTTTCCTTGGAGGCATAATTTACATATGGGATAGGATTCAAACCCAGTGAACTTAAAAGCCCACTTTCTCCAAGTTAAATCAATCTTCTTTCTCTAATATGACCTAATCTATAATGCCATAGAACCTTGGCGTTTGTTTCACTTCAAATTCTTTTATTAATGACAAAATTTATATGATAATTATTCAGTTCCAATACAGACAAACCATTTGTATTTATAACTTTGCCCACTACAATAATTTCACAAAATATCAAAATTCATTTCCATTAAATTTAACATTATAACCAAGCTTACATAATGCAAAAACAAAAATGATATTTCTAGTGGCTTTTGCAAAGTACAAAACATTGTAAAGCCTTAAAATATGCCCTAATGGTAGTCTAACTTGACAAGTTCCCATAGCTTTAGCTGTAACCTTTGTTCCATTTGTCATCTTCAAAATGATCTCGCCTTCTAACAAAACAGAACTATTCTGCAATGCTTGCATATAAATACACACGTAAGACGTAGCTACTGAATCTATGATCTAGAAATGATTATTTGAATCCAAACTTAATTCGAATTCAATGACTTGACAGTAGATTATACTTGTTTTGTTCCTTTTAAAGTTGTCCAAGTATAAGGAACTATTCCTTTTCCAATGTCCATCCTACTAACAATGGAAACACTTTACTTTTTCTTTTGCCTTTTGCCCTTTTGTAATTCCTTTCTTAAAATTTGTCTTCTTGGGTCCAACATTTGGACCTTTCTTTGGTTACTTTTTGGGCCTTTTATTGGCCCTACTAGTAAAAGTTGCATAAACATCCACATGTTTAAAGTCCTTCTTCCTTTGCTTATAAAACTCTTGGAACTCATTGAACAACTTAAGAAATGTTTGTTATATCTGATTCAGATTGTAGTTGGTTATAAATGGTTCACAACTCGATGGGAAAGATTGTAGAATCAAATTCACTTTGATATGTCTAGTAGGACCATGCCCCAAACATCCAACTACCTTAATGCATTGATCATTTTTATGACATGTGTCATCTAGGGCATGCTTTCCCTTAATCTCATGTTAAAAAGCGAATCGTATAACTCGTACTCGATTACTTTGGAGTTATCGTTGTACAACTCTTGTAAAGCAACGAGGATATCATAAGCCCTTGAAACATTTTCGTGCTTGGTTTGTAGCTCCCTATTCATTGAGGCTAGCATGTAGCCTCGATCTTTCCTATTATCCTTGACCTATGCCTCGAATGTCTTATGTTTCTCATTGGAGGCATTTGAAGCTATATCAATAGGAAACAATGCTTCCAAGACGTAGCTAATCTTTTCGAAGTCTAGTACTATTTGAAGATTTCTTAGTCAATCCTTGAAGTTGGATTCAGTCAAAATATTATTATCCAAGATCCTTAGGAGTACATTGTTAGTCATTTTTTAAATATATCACAATTAAACGAAAATACTGCAAAAAAAAAAAAAAATTAGTGAATCAAATATGTGAATTTAAACCTTTCTTAATTGCATAATCTTATATTCTCCACTATTTTATTCGAATCATGCACTCCCTTTAGACAAAAATTGAAAATTCTGTTAGATTAAATTTCCAGTGGGCAATCAAATTCTTATTAAATGTATTTAACTTCACATAATAGAAATCTTAGTTAATTAAATTAAATAAGTAAGAAACTTTTTCTATTTATATCTCTATATAAGACTCGATTCATTTTCCATATCCTTCGCTTTGAATACCTCACACAATAGAAATCTTGGTACCCTTGGCTAGTCAAATCCGAACCATCATGCTTCCTGAAATGACATTTTCATCATATTCTCACAGAATATAATTCTTAGGAATGATGTAAATAACTATCCAAGAACAAGATAAATTTAATTCCATGACACAAATTATATATCCCTCACCTAATAAAAATCTTGAGATATTAAAATTTATGTTATAGAATTTTAATTATCTCATGATGAAAGACATAAATTTAATAATTTTAATTAAGGAGATTTTAGGTTTAACTTATTAATTAATCTAATTAATATTTGCATGACATATATACATCACATATATGCATAATATAAAACATGGTGGGATGATCATGGGGTTTCGAAATTACAACCTATAGACAAACTATTCACCTAGGACTAAGTCTTCATTTAGATTATCATCTGGATCTCTTTTGAGTCTTCGTCCATCTGCTCCAATTACATTTGAAACTTAGGCACACAGGTCCGATAAAATTAAATTAAACAAATAATATAAAGTTATTTAATACGAACCCCTTAATTAAAAGAATATTATAACTCAATTATTCCAATTTTGAAAGAAGACAAATTAGACCCATTATCATCCATTCGTCCAACATTCATATTAACATTTAATATAAATTATAAACTCATTCATAATATATTAAACATTAATCCATAATATATGATCTAATCAAAATTATAATTAACAACATGCAATGATTTAATCCTCTAGTGAGATCAGTCCGATGAACACGTCTATAATATGCACCCATATGTTGCACCAAACTATCTATGAACAGCTTTGACACTTGAGAACTATCGCCACCTTTCGGTAGGTTTGCTTAACTCTATGATAATCCCATCATCATTACATGTGTCATTGCTCATTGTAATGTCGGGATTACGAACATTTATAGAATTGTCGCTTAACGTATATATAGAGTTTTCATAATCAGTCGTCTAATCCCCTCATCATAGTTTTACTATTCTAAGGACAAGTTATTCGCATAATTATATAAAAGGATACATACATATGAATTGAATAACAGTTAATCAATTATTAATTAATGAAAGTAAAATTACAATTACAAATGTAAAATCAATTAGCTCTAGGGCACTTACTTTAACACTACTATGTGATATAATTGCCTAAGTTATGTTACGTTCGTAGGAAACAATTTGATGACTCAATTTGTATATTAAGTGAGTAATCCAGATAGTTTATATACATACTTTATATTGTAGGATCGAATGGCCTAAGAGGGGGGTAAATTAGGCAATTTAAAACAATCTTTACCAAATTAGAGAATTAGAACAATTTATTCAAATCAATGAATAGTGCCTATTTTCAATCCAATTTATGAGAATTACTAAAATATTTCAAATAATTAATACAATCAAAATAACATAACATAAAGTATGAGTTTAAGGGAAGAGAAAATCAAACACGCGATTTATAGTAGTTCGGCTCAACCCGACCTACGTCTACTCCTCCAAGCTTTCTCCCTTGGAGTATTCCACTAATCCTTGGTTGACTAAAACCTCAACCAAGCTTTTCTTCACAACCAAAATAGCTTCCAAGGTGCTATTAACCTTTGCAAATGTTAAAGATCAATTTCTCTCACTAGAAATTTTCTAATCTCTCCAAGAGTGAACTTCACTCTTTTATAGTACGAAATTGAAATATGATCTCTCTCAAAGAGTGTATATGAAAGTTAAAGCTTAGTACAACCTAATACAAATGAAATTACAAAGAGTATGAGCAAGAGTTTTGATTAGAGAAAAGAATTTGCAAGTAAATAGCTCAAAACTAATTTGCTCTCAAATATGTGAAAGTTCTTAGTGGCGAAAGTTCTTAGTGGCAAAAGTTCTTTTCGAGTGAATTTGATTGGGTTTATATAGGGGAAAATGAGAAAAGTTACCGTTGTGCACAAAGAATAGCCGTTTTAGTTTTCCAGAAAACGCACAATTCGGTCGACTAGATGGAATTTGGTCAATCGGATGTGACGTGGCACTTCCGGGGAGCTTACGTGGCACTAGCTGTTGGAAAAATTCAAACCAAAATTCAGTCAACCAAATTTAATTCAGTTGACCAAATTTCTGGAAGCCAAAATACATGGCTTCTGGATAATTCGGTCGATCAAATTTTATTGCATTTTACCCCCTAAATTTTCAAAAATCATATTTGATCCCCAAAACTTTGAAAAGTGACAATTTAACCCATTTTTGAAAATTCTTTCAAAAACCAACTTTAAGATATGAAAATATAGTTCACAAAACTTCATCATTTTAAAAGAATTAATAAACTTTGGTGAAAAAATTGCCCTAACCCAATAAGTTTGAAAAATCACATTTTAACCCAAAATGTGAAAGATATGAAAATGAGTTTTCAAGTGAGTTATTCCATGCAAATAAATATTCTAATCAAAATGAATGCTCCAAATTATAAAAATGTCTACCTAAACTTGAGTTTTACTTCAAATCTTCAAAAATTTTTCACTTGAGTCTTGTCTTTCATTTCCATCTTGAAACTCCTTCAAGTGCATTTGATAAATTCTTGCAATCTAAGCTCACACTCAAGTAAAATCATTAGTTAATATGATTAGGGATATATTAGTTTGTTATCATCAAAATAAGAGCATAATGACTCCTTGAGTCAACATATATCACTACAAATAAATAAAACAACTTATACATATGAATAAAAAGACTATTTCTTTTATTAATAATTCACATAAATGTACATAAAAAATTAAAATGCCCCCAAAATCGGCATATGAATAGTTCTTAAGGCATACACTAAACTTTTTCACAATTTTTTATCATCTATCTTTCAAAAACCTTTATACCCACCAATGGGCTATCAAAGATAACCAAATTCGTTAATTTTAAAATTGCATATCGTTTTCCCTCTCTAAATCTCAAAAACTAATAATTTCTCTCCAGCTTAAGTTTTCAAAAATAAAATTTTTCCCTTAGGGCTTCCATTTTTTTAGAGACAATTTTTTTGGTGAGTAGTCAACTTCTTCGACAATCTCTAAGCGATATTTTTTCCTCTCCGACATGTCCTCCTCTTGACGTTGTTTCTACTCAATGTTGTGCGTTGTCGTCAAAGAATGAGATGACTTGTTTTCACTCTGACAAAGATGAACCATCTTTGACAGAGATGAAAACGCCGTCTTTAATAGAGATGAAAACGAACTATCTTCAATCTCTGATGACGATGACACATAATACCGGGAATAAACAATGTCGAAGGGAGAACACGTTATAAAAGAAGAGATATTGTCTGAAGATCATCAAAGAAGTTTCTTTATCGTCAGAAAAAATGTGTTTAAAAAAATAGAAACCTTAGGGGGGAAATGTTATTTTTGAAAACTTAGATTAGTGAAAAATTATTAGTTTTTAGAGTTTGGAGGGAAAATAATATAAAATTTTAGTTTTATTTTAACATTACTGGTTAAATAACGATTTTATTCTTAAAACTAACAAACTTAATAGTCTATGGGTGGGTACATGGATTTTTGAAAGATAAAAGATGAGAACTTAAGAAAAAGTAAACTTTGGGTGGAAATAAGTGGTTTGGCCTTAAATTGCTCATTTTCAATTGTTTTTTTAACCTGAATAACACACGAAAATGAGCAACTTTGACTGCTAAAATTCTAGATCCTATTATGATTTTTTGTTACTAGAATTGCATCTTTTCATGTGTGATTTTTCTTGAAATGTGCTTAAAAGTGTGCGATTCAACAAGATCGCAAGATTCAAACATCCAAAATTGCACCTTTTTATATGCAATTAAGTAAGATCATGCATTTTTCAAGTGTAATTCCAGCGACTCAACATAGGCTTTCATTAATTTTAAAAGTTTGGGAAGTTGAAATTATTTCCCTGTTGATCATTAGTTTTTTTCTAATAAAGTCAAGTTTATTACAATAATTTATATTTAAGAATTCAAAAGTAGGAACTTGTTTCACCAAAAATCGAATGGGAAATAGTAGTTTACTCATAATAAAACCTTCCCATGTTTTTTTTTTTTTCGCATAATAGCTTGAAACAAACAATTAATTGGTTTAGTATTTGAAAACAATTTGTAAAAATTACAATAAAATATAAAATTATAATTGTATGCATACTAGGAAGCATTTTTTTAATCTAAATTTGTATAAAATTTAAAATTATATTGGAAAAAAAGATTTAAAAAAATAATATCCAGCGTTTTGAGAAAAAAAAAAAATGAAGATTACATAAATATGAATTATATTAGGTGATTTGTATCTTATCTTGATTTATGTTTTAAGTGTCATTCATTTTCGTTTTAATTTTAAGAATAAAAATAAAATATTTAATTGCATGTAAATAGAATTTGGGAATACATCCCTTTATTATCTTAAAAAACAACATTAATAAAAGGCCAGTAAACATTTTAATTTATTCTGCCTACAAAGTATGACAGTACATTTAAGTGCATAAATCGATGAAACAAAAAAAAAAAAAAAAGAAAAATTGAAGAACTCCTTGGGCTTTTCTCGTAATCTTTATTATTAATTGGAGTTGTAACAATTCTCACCCATTTCTTTGATTTTTATTTTGTAGAATAAAATAGGTTGTGAATAGTGATGGAACCAAGATTCAGTGGTAGGGGGGCACGTGAAAACGTTTCAAGTATTATCATTCATAAAATTTGATTCTTACTTCTTTTAGTTCTGTCAATAAATTTTGAAGTAATTGTTTTATTTATAAGATCAAAATTAAATAAAAATGGTGAAGACTATTGTATTAAGTAAAATACCGGCATTAATGTCACTACAAAAAATTTTGCTTATTATGACAAAAATTTTTTTAACAAAATATATTTTATCATTATAAGATAGATTATTGTAGTAAAAATTGAATGACAGTCACTATGTTTAATAAGTAGTGTGATTATTTAGATTGTAATAAATTGTGACAAATATTTGTAATTATATTTGTTATAATAGTATAATAGTAACAAAAATTAATTGTCACAATTTTTTCGTCCATAATTTTTTTGCGGGAAAATTTAACACCAAAATTTTTTTGATAATGTGATAAACATTTTTGTCACCAGAATGATATTATGACCAATTAAATAATGACAAATGTAAATTTATCACTATAAGATAAGTTTTTTATGATAATAGTTGAATGTTTGTTGTTATATGTACTGAGCAATGTGATTATTTATTTTGTAATAATTTGTGACACATGTCTCTTACTACATGTTATCATAATAGTATAATAGTGA
Source organism: Mangifera indica (assembly GCF_011075055.1). NCBI lineage: Eukaryota > Viridiplantae > Streptophyta > Magnoliopsida > Sapindales > Anacardiaceae > Mangifera > Mangifera indica. The sequence goes on from NC_058147.1 coordinate 15,171,645, forward strand.
CAAACATTGTTTATCACAATGATTTCGTCATTAATTTTTTAATGCAAAATTTGGACACCAAAAAATTTTTGATAATGTGATTAAATTTTCATCATAGTAATGTTATCATGACTAATTAATTAATGACCATTGTAAACTCGTCACCATAATAATATTTATTGTGATAATAACACCGTAGTCACAATATGTTAAACTTTGACTAAATAGTTTAGGTTGAAACATATTGTAATAAAATAATTTATCATATTAAGATGTAACAATGTAGTTAAAATGATAAAATTAATGTTGTCATAATAGGACATGTTTATATGAAAAGTGGGAAATTTTGGTGCCAAAGTAAAATTAGTAATGTGATGAAACTTATCATAAACATTCAAATATTATGACAAGTATATTGATGACAATCGTAAAGTCATCATTATAATAATATTTATTATGATTACAACTTTACGTGGTCACAATGTATTAAATAATAAATGAACAATTTAGGTAAAACCATGTTGTGATAAGAGGATTTGTTATATTAAAATGTAAAAATAAGGTTAAACTGATAAAATTAATATTGTTACGATAAGACATTTATTTTTAAGGTAGAGAAATTTTAGTGAAAAAAGAATAGTGATATGAAAAAAGAATAGTCTTCTTGTTACCTGTTGTCTCAGTAAAACCTCACCCACTGTCTCCTGCTAGGGTGATATGTCATATGTAAGAAGTGTTGCTTAGCCAATGGTGGTACTGGCATAAAATGACTCACACTCTTAAAGGTCTTATGATTAGCTTAGAGGACCTCCTACACAATCCTCCTAATATGCTCATCATCCACGTAGGGTGCTACAATTGCACCTGACATAGGTTCTTGAGGTACATCTTGGCTCTCCTTTAGAGTTGGAATCTCATTAACCTCATCATTTCTTATCAATCTCCTTGATCTCCTCATCTTGGAATTAACACATAACGTCAATTGTAAATAGTACTATTTAAATGTAGGTTAAAACTTTACTTACAATAGTTGGCAAATAAGAGTGGTCGACATCGCATGAGGCGCTATGATTATGCATGTATGAAATCATTCTTGGGGTTTCCAAAATCATGCTTTGATACCATAAATGTAACACCCTATTCAAGGCATCTACCCTTATCTGAAATATGTAACTCGAGAAACATGACCTATTAGACTTTCATGGTATGCTATTACAGTTATTAAATGCAATACATTGAAAACAGACCCATAATCCTAAAAGTTTATTAAGAAAATGTAATACGATGATTCAAACATTATCTGAATAACATATGTGAAACCATTTAAATGTAAATATGAGTCCATACAAATCAAAGCAAAACCAATATTTGTCAAATCCAAATGCATCAATACATGTAAAAGAATCCATAAAAATATAATGAATACTTCGTAAATAAAAATATCTAAGCCCCCTGCGTTTTTACACCTTATCGAACTGTACCACTAGTATCCCTGTTATTGCCTTGCTATTTTGAAACCTGCAAAATTATATAGTAAACATGTGAGTGAATTTACACTCAGTAAGTAACAAAAGTAATATATAAAGTAATGTTACTTCCTTCACATGAGAATCTATGAATGTATTTCCAGTATCCTAAATGCCTATCCAAATTATCTCAACGCCTAGTACCTTTTCTCATAGAACAATATGTCATCCTAAATGAGTAACCCTTATGATGTACATCGATGTCCCAAACATCATGTAAAAGCTTATGACATCTTGAATGTCATTTTTATGTGCAATTCACATACATACCGGTTAGACTTGGGTTATTGAGATAATATTACTTATACGAAGGACCCTAAGCCTCTCTTGTCTTCACACACGCATCCTAAATGCTATGACGCCCATCATCGGTATGAAATCACATATATTTTACTAGCCCCGTTGCTTTCACTACACATAGTTTGGTGGCTTGTAACATTATTTTACATCACCTCCAACTTTCAACCCAAACCCAATATGATTAAGTACATGTCATCGTCTACATAGTTAGGCACATCTTTATTGATTTCCATCATCAATAACTCTTATTAGAGTCTTATTGTTGACTTTCTTCAACATCCCTTATAGGGGTAAGTTTGTCATTTCTCTAATCTATATATTCATAGCAAAACTTTTTACATTCTTTATCAATTTCAACTGTTTACATTTTCAAGTTTTCCTAAATCTATAGGGGTGTGTATCCTTTACACATAGACATGTATTACCCAATCTACATGGCATGCATTTTAAGCACACATGAGTGTATCCTTGGAGAAGGGCACACAACCATGTGGCCCATACCACATAGGCATGTGTTCATTACTAATTCCACACTCTCATGTATTCAACTTACACAGGTAGAATTTCCTAAATGCACACGGGTGTGGATCATAGGTACACAAGCATATGTCAAAATTCTAGAATTTCCAAAATTCTGAACCTAAGTTTCTTACACTTTTCTTAGCATCCATATACAACCAATACATTTCTATGAAAACATATTTCATAGGCAACACCATACCATATAGTCTTATTTCACATTATACCGATAAATCATTAACTTAAACATCACCAACTTGGCACAATACAAACCTAATCTTTATGTCTCATCCTACACTGCATTTCAATGGTACATTCCTCCACATACAAATATAGGTGAAATTTCCAACCTTTTATCAACCCCAACAGACCATAACAACAATTTAAACAACCCTTACATAATGAGAATCAATACTAAACCATGATCTAGCGGTTCTAACTTTTAACTTGAACCATAACTATGCAAACTCAATTAATCCCATCATCAATTATCAATCAACATATACACATAACTATTCTATGCAATCAAACATCATGTACACATTCAATTCGAAAGTTTCAAAAGTAATTAAATACAAAAAATCGCATGAAATGGTGCTTCTTACTTTGATACAGTGATGGTAACAATCTTTTCATGGCTTGAACGGCTACAAAAGCTTCTCTCCTAGCAAGACGTGACTCTAGCACATTCCAATCCTCCATTCTCTCTTGTTTGGTTGAAGGGATTTAAGAGAAAAAGTGAGTGCTACATGTTTTACAATCATTTTTATTTTCAGATTAAATAAACATACACGGGTGTGTATACTAAACACACAGAAATGTATGCCAGTTATAAAGCATTAAAACCAAATCACATAATTCCTGTGAAACATATCCTTATCCAAGAATTTAAAATTTGTTGACTAGACACGACCGTGTACCTTACTTACATGGGTGTGTATCCTGGCCAACTTTTACAAAATTATATGATAGAGAAAAATACCATTTTACCCTTTTAACCACATTATACACAAGCATGTAACCTCTCGTACACGCTCGTGCATGCCACAAATCACATAATAGCTTCTCAAGCATAATCTCACATAGGAAAATATTAAAAAAACCAAAATAGCCTTAAACATACCTGTGGATGTTATAGTGTATGTATATTCCAAAGGCAACAACATCTTATATGTCATGGTGTTGATTTATGTATGCTTTGATATATTTAAATTACATAGGTTATAACATTCATGTATGTATAATAACAAAGCTAGGGGATGAAATATGCTTTAGAAATGATGATTAACTATCTGGATGTTTTGATGAGTTTGTGTACATATGAAATGTGTGAGTTTAAATTTTATGATGGATGATTTGAAAAGTTTAGGACCACTAAATCTTTTTATTCATCGAAAGTCGATAGTAAAGTATGGCTACAGATGACGGGTGCACTCGTGCATGAGAGGTGTGTGGTTGTAACTTTAGTTGGGTCACTATTGATGTTACCAAGAGCTAAGCTTGTAGCCTAGGCACACCAGATGCTTATTAGAGTGCTAGACGAGCACCTTGCATATTTGGTAAGTATGCTACCTTTAGCATGCACTATGCATGCCAAACGTGTAATGACCATACCAAATGTGTTACGCACATATCAAATAAGCACTATGCTCACCAGATGTGTAATGCAAGTGTTAGACAATGTGAAAGCTCTGGTAGGTGCCTCTTTCATAGATGAGTTTGTAATGAGATTTGAAGATTTATAGTGGCATACCAAAAATAAAACATCCTCACAATAATTATAATTGTGAGGATCAAAAAAGGAAATTTTCACAATAATTATAATTGTGATGAGATGCCCTAGTCTTGGGAACTTATAAGCCAATTGATAAGATGTCTTGGTCCTTGAAAGTGGAATGATATTAATTCGTTATTTAAGGGGAGGTAAGTGGCACTTGATATGGGTGTCTACTCCAGTAACGGTCATAGGAAGTACTTGATATAAGTGCTTAATTTGGTATGTATTTGAGATAGATGCCTATAAGAGACACTTGAGATAAGTGTCCAATTGTTGTGCTCAGGGCTCATTTGACAGTGAGACTTTGTCAGGAAATGGTTAATAGGAAATACCATCAAAATCATAAATACTTATTGAGCATTATTACTGTAACATCCCTCCCTAGTAGTACTACCCACCGAAGGAGAAATGTTACGAATTAATATTCGTAGCGTCTATTTTTTTTTCTTTTTAAAAATACTTTACAATAAATGCATCATTAAAAGTGTTTAGGAAGTATTCCAAGAAAACTAAAAATCTGGAAACGAACAAAAGATGTATATACTCATATGAAGACTCATCTGAAAGTATCTGAAAACAGGGAGTAATCATATGTAACTATACCATAATCTCAAAAAGTCAAAAGTCGATAAAAACATGCCACTGTATGCATGTAATATAAACCAGAAATAACCTACTCCAGTCGGATCTACCTACGCTGACCTGACCCTGCCTCACAGCTACCTCGATCACCTGTACCTGCAATTAGGAAAGAAAAGGGAGTGAGTGATAAGAACACTCAGTAAGGGGAAAGAATCAAGTAAATTATCCTCTTTTTTTTCCTGTTCTAACTCACTTTTGGGACTCAACCTCACATCTTAACCTTTATAAGAGATTGAGGGGATAATTTAGTTCACTCTTTACTATTTGGGTCATACTTTGTCCCATCTGGTGTCTATTTAATACTTTCTGGAGCTAACTATAGGGATTTGACACTTTTCTAAGCTCAAGCTCTTTTTCTTTCACTACACTATTTCTGAATCTGAATTGAGCTCTACTGCGAGCGGACCTTACTAGGGGTCTATGTCCTACTACGGACGTGTCCTACTGCGGACGTGTCCTACTACGGGTGGTGTAGTGTAAAGTGCCTCCTTATAGTTTATAGCATGTATGCGGGTCTTATATCTTACTAATTTTGCTTCCATTTAAATTTATTCATAACGCATCAGACATTACTCTTGGGACGACCCCTAAATCTTGAGCCCCAAATTCTTTTTTTTTCTTCTTTTCTTTCCTTTCCTTTCCTTTCCCTTCCTTTATTTCCTTCTTCCTTTTCTTTCTTTCTTTCTTTCTTTCTTGCCCAGAATTATGAAACACTGTTCACAGAACAGTCATTTAACAGGGCAGCCTTCTTTTTCATACAATTTAACATCCCAAACGGTTACTAATTCATACAAGCTATATATCGTTGAAACGAGGATTCAAAGATCTTTCCAACGAGCTATAATAACACTCATAATTCAATAGATAAGGCAGTCAAAACGTGAGCTAAACTCAGTGATAAAATTACGACATACTGTTCACAGAACAGACATTTAGCAGGGCAGTATTCTTTTCATACGATTTAACAGCCCAAAAGGTTTCTAATTCATACAAACTTTATATCGTTGAAAAGAGGATTCAAAGATCTTTCCAACAAGCTATAATAGCACTCATAATTCATTCAATCAGGCAGTCAAAACAGCAGATAAAGTCAGTGGCAAAAACTGCCTCCCCTGTTTATTTGATAAAGCAGTCCTTTCGGTTTATACAATCTTTAACAGTCCAAATGATCTCTAATTCATACAAGCTATATATCATTGGAAAGATCATTCAAAGAGCTTTCCAAAAGATATAATAGCACTCATAATTCATCAAATAAGGCAGCCAAAACATGGGACGAACTCAATGGCAAAAACTGTAAATATTATGCAACTTTCTGCCATGAACAAAATCACATACATAGACATCCCAAATGGCAAAACAGTATTCCTCAACATTAAAATCAACATTTATAACATAGATCTAAGGAACCAAAAGCCTAAAACATGTGACATATCAAGGAGGAAACCCCTTACCTTATTTCAAGCCAAATCTTTGCAAGTTGGCTTCCTCCTCTTTGTTTTGCTTCTTTTATCATCAAGATCACTTTAAATCAATACCAAAATACACTAACATATTCATATAACATGCATATAAACATAGATGAAAGGAGAAGGAAGGAGATCTTTGGTTACCAAAGCTTCCAAGTGCTTCCTTTTCTTTTCTTTTCTTTTCTTATCTTCCAACTCCCTCAAATCCTTCCTTTTTCTTCAAGAAAGCAAAGGAAAAACATGAAGAATGGTGGCTGCTGGAGCTTTACGGGAGAAGAAGATGATAGAAAACAAATGGGATGAGCTGCCTTTGTTGACTTTACTCTCCCTTTATCTAAGCTTTATTTCCCTTTTTCTCTTTCTTTTTTTTTTTTTTTTTGTATTTATTTACATATGTATATTTATATAAATGCCCCCATACATAACATATATATATATATATTTAAAACATTGGAAGTATCGCAAAACAGGGTTAAAAGACGTAAATACCCTTGGAACATACCTGAGGGTATTACAACTCTTCCCCCCTCACAAGAATTCCGTCCTCGGAATTCACAAAAACAACTCTGGATGCTTCTCCTTCATGGTTTGCTCCATTTCCCAGGTAGCCTCCTCTGTCTTCTGGTTTGTCCATAAGACTTTTACTAGAGGAATCTGTCGGTTACTTAGTTGTTTAATTCTTCTATCAAGTATCTGAATCGGTTTTTCTTCATAACTAAGGTCTTCTGATAACTTAATATCTTCTGTATTCATAACCTGGGAATGATCACCAAGACATTTTCTTAACGATGAGACATGAAATACATCATGAATCCGGTCCATACTCGCTGGTAAGGCTAATCTGTAAGCCACTTTACCAACTCTCTCAAGTATCTCATATGGACCAATAAATCTGGGAGCTAGCTTTCCCTTCTTTCCGAATCTCATCAAATGCTTGAATGGAGCAACCTTTACAAATACAAATTCACCTACATTGAATTCCAAGTCTCGGCGTCGATGATCTGCATAGCTTTTCTGTCGATCCTGAGCCTGTTTTATTCTCTACCTGATCAGTTGGACATCATCAATCATTTTCTGGGTCAATTCAGGCCTGAGGGATCGAGATAACACATCTCTCTCTCCTATCTCATCCCAGTGAAGAGGAGAACGACACCTCCTACCATATAATGCCTCATAAGGTGCCATCTGAATAGTCGTCCGATAACTATTATTGTAAGCAAACTCCACCAAGGGCAACATTTCTACCCACGTAGCTTTATGATCCAAGCAACAAGCTCTCAACATATCTTCCAAAATCTGATTAACCCTCTCCGTCTGACCATTTGTTTAAGGATGATAGGCTGTACTAAATGCCAAATTAGTACCCAAAGATCTTTGGAGACTCTTCCAGAAAGCTGATACAAATCTCGTATCACGATCAAATACTATGGTCCTGGGTACACCATGTAATCTAATAATCTCCTTAACATATAATCTCCTCAACTGATCTGTGGTAGTAGTATCTTTGATGGACAGGAAATGAGCTGACTTAGTCAATCTATCAACAATCACCCAGATAGCATTACATCCATTCTGAGCTCTAGGGAGTCTACTAATGAAGTCCATGGAGATATGCTCCCATTTCCATTCTGGAATAGGTAGAGGCTGAAGTAACCCTGCAGGTCTCTGGTGTTCGACCTTAATTTGTTGACAGGTGAGACATCTAGTAACAAACTTACCTATATCCTTTTTCATGTCTGACCACCAAAAATGCCTTTTTAAATCCTGATACATCTTTACACCCCCAGGGTGGGCAGTGTAAAGAGAACTATGAGCTTCTGTAAGAATTTTCTGTCTCAATTCAGTTATCTGGGGAACATACACTCGATCTCTAAATTTAAGAATTCCATTCGATACTTGAAAATCTACCTCGAGACCCTCTTCTACTTTCTGAATTTTCTGTTGACACCATTCATCTTGTGTCTATGCCTCTCGAATTTCATCTATGAGAGTAGGCTGAATCTCTAATTTGGCGAAAGCTCCAATCACGAGCTCAATCTGCTCTCGGTCCATCTCTCTCTGAATTTCTCTCTGGACCGTCAATTGTGATATCATCACGTTTCGACTGAGGGCATCTGCAACCATATTAGCCTTGCCTGGATGGTATTTAATATCACAGTCATAGTCTTTTACTAGCTCGAGCCATCGCCTCTGCCTCATATTTAATTCCTTCAGAGTGAAGAAATATTTGAGGCTCTTATGATCAGTATAAATATTACATTTTACCCCATACAAATAGTGTCTCCAAATTTTCAAAGCAAAAACCACCGCTGCTAACTCCAAGTCATGAGTGGGGTATCGCGTTTCAAATTCTTTCAATTGTCTTGAGGCATATGCTATCACCTTGCCTCGCTGCATGAACACTGCTCCTAAACCACCGTATGAGGCATCAGTGTATAAATCATACTCAACTCCCTCCTCTGGAAGTGCTAACACAAGAGCAGTAGTCAATCTTCTTTTGAATTCTTGGAAGCTTGTCTCACAGGCATCTGACCACTGAAATGGCATTGCTTTCTTCGTGAGAGTTGTAAGAGGTTTAGCTAATCTGGCAAATCCTTCCACAAACCTCCGATAATACCCTGCCAAACCTAGGAAACTATGAACCTCTTTGACTGTCTTTGGTCTTTGCCATTCAACTATTGCCTCGATCTTACTGGGATCCACTGATATACCCTCTGCTGAAATCACATGCCCCAAAAAGGTAACTCTATCTAGCCAAAATTCACATTTTGAGAATTTGGCATACAATTGTTTCTCTCTCAATCTCTGGAGGGTAAACCTCAAGTGTTGCACATGCTCCTCTCGACTACAAGAATATACTAAGATATCATCAATGAATACCACAATAAATTTATCCAGGCAGTCATGGAATACCCTGTTCATCAAATCCATAAATACTGCAGGGGCATTTGTCAATCCGAATGACATCACTACAAACTCAAAATGGCCATACCTCGTTCGGAAAGCTGTCTTGGGTATATCCTTCTCTGTCACTCTCACCTGGTGATAACCAGATCTCAAATCTATCTTGGAGAAGACCATGGATCCCTTCAACTGATCAAATAAATCATCAATCCTAGGTAACGGGTACTTATTCTTAACTGTGGCTTTATTTAACTCTCTGTAATCAATACATATTCTCATAGACCCGTCTTTCTTTTTCACAAATAGGATGGGAGCTCCCTAAGGAGAATGGCTCGGTCTGATAAAACCATGATCTAATAACTCTTGAAGCTATTTTTTCAATTCTTGTAACTCGGCAGGGGCCATTCGATAGGGTGCTCTTGAAATAGGTGCTGTGCCAGGTGCCAACTCTATGCTAAACTCAATCTCTCTCTCAGGAGCTAATCCCAGTAGTTCACTTGGAAACACATCTAGAACTCACGTACCACTGGTGTTTCCTCAATAGTTGGCCCTGACTCAACCTTGCTCACTACATGAGCCAAATACCTTGTACACCATTTTTTCAACATTTTACTAGCTTTTAACATACTGATCATCAAACTCCGGATATGACCCTCGCCGAACTCGAATTGATCTCCAGAGTCTAGGTTAAATCTCACTTTCTTCTTTTTACAATCAATTTTAGCTCCGTATCTCCCCAAAAAATCCATCCCTAAAATCATGTCAAAATCTGGCATTTCGAACACAATCAGGTCCACTAGTAACTGTCGACCCTGAATCATAATACTCTGTCCTAGTAGCATCATCTCACTAATGACTGACCCCCCATCAGGCAACTCAATCATAATCCTCTAGGCTATTCTAACAGGTTGTAACTTTAACCTCTCAAGCAAACTCTTGGCTATAAAACAATGAGTAGCCCCACAATCAATTAAAACATAAATATGAGTATCAAGATAGAGAATCTGACCCGTGACTGCTGATGGGTTACCTCTGCTGGGCCCTGGGTGATCGTATAAACTCTGGCTGTGACCCCTCCTATAGGCTGCTGCTGCTCTACTCTCACTAGGGCAGCTGTACAAAAACAAGCAATATGTCCAGGCTGACGACATCTGAAACAAACTGCCTGACCTGTCAAACACTCTCCTCTATGGTGCTTCCCACATTTCTAGCAAGCTGGTATCTCAGGTCCTCTTTGTTTCTTTCCACTCTTCCAGTTCTTTTTCATGCCTCTAAACTGGAGAGGTCGTTTACCTTTCCTGTCTCGCTCTGGAGGAGGGCCTCTCTGTACTGAAGCTGAACCACTAATCACTGGGGGAGCTGGCATGGTAGAAGGAGGTGTAACCTTTTACCCTGTGGTCTGACCAAACCTCCTCCTAACAAAAACCTCTGCTTTCAAAGCTCTATCAAGGGCCTCTGCATAAGTTCTAGGTGGCTGTGCCCCGGTCATAACATCTCGAGCTATCTCTGGATCCAGCCTGTACATAAACTTCTGCATACGCCCCATTTCTCTGCTAGCTATCTCGGGGGCATACTGGGACAATTGATTAAACTTTGTGGAATATTCTTTTACAGAGTCTATCCCTTGCACTAGACTGATAAATTCCTGGGCCCTAATACAAGTAACATCGACACCCCTGTACTCTGCCTCGAATCGGCGCCTAAACTCTGTCCATGTCATCTCTGAGACATTGACCGTCTCCTTGACTAAATTCCACCATATTCTTGCCCCTGACTTGAAAAGATAAGTGGCATATCTCACTCTTTCTTGGTCAGTCATGTCAAACAAGGCCATGACACTCTCTACTGATTCCAACCACTCTTCAGCTGCTATTGGGTCTCTTGCACCATCAAATTTTTGAGGTTGGTGCATACTAGGGAGGTTGAAAATAGGATGCAACTGAGTCCTCACTGGGGCTGCTGTAGATGCTGAAGTAACCTCCCTCATATCATGTCCCTGGATTGGCGGCGTATGAGCCATCTCACTTCCCTGTGTAGGAGCACCTTTATGCTCTCTCATCATCTCTCTGAAAATCTCTCGCACATCATGTGCACTGAGTGCCCCCTGGGGTACCTGAGGGGCTGCTCCTTCATTCTGGCTCCTCTGAGGGGGATCTACTGGTGTTTGACTCATAAGTCTTGAAAATGAACACATTAGTTTCATAAAACTCAGCAGGTAAAAGTGAAAACTTAACTTACAGTGATGGGCTGCGAGGGTGGTCAACGTGGCTGGAGGGTATTCCATCTCTGTGTTACTTTGATTACTCCATTTTGTTTTAGAAAACATCTTTTGGGTTCCAAAATCATGCTCTGATACCAACTGTAACATCCCTCCCTAGTAGTACTACCCACCGAAGGAGAAATGTTACGAATTAATATTCGTAGCATCTATTTTTTTTTCTTTTTTAAAAATACTTTACAATAAACGCATTATTAAAAGTGTTTAGGAAGTATTCCAAGAAAACTAAAAATCTGGAAGCGAACAAAAGATGTATATACTCATATGAAGACTCATCTGAAAGTATCTGAAAACAGGGAGTAATCATATGTAACTGTACCATAATCTCAAAAAGTCAAAAGTCGATAAAAACATGCTACTGTATGCATGTAATATGATAAAAACATGCTACTGTATGCATGTAATATAAACCAGAGATAACCTGCTCCAGCCGGATCTACCTACGCTGACCTGACCCTGCCTCGCAGCTACCTCGATCACCTGTACCTGCAATTAGGAAAGAAAAGGGAGTGAGTGATAAGAACACTCAGTAAGGGGAAAGAATTAAGTAAACTATCCTCTTTTTTTTTCCTGTTCTAACTCACTTTTGGGACTCAACCTCACATCTTAACCTTTATAAGAGATTGAGGGGATAATTTAGTTCACTCTTTACTATTTGGGTCATACTTTGTCCCATCTGGTGTCTATTTAATACTTTCTGGAAGCTAACTATAGGGATTTGACACTTTTCTAAACTCAAACTCTTTTTCTTTCACTACACTATTTCTGAATCTGAATTGAGCTCTACTGCGAGCATGCTCTACTGCGAGCAGACCTTACTAGGGGTCTATGTCCTACTACGGACGTGTCCTACTACGAACGTGCCCTACTGCGGGCGGTATAGTGTAAAGTGCCCCCTCATAGTTTATAGCATGCATGCGGGTCTTATATCTTACTAATTTTGCTTCTATTTAAATTTATTCATAACGCACCAGACATTACTCTTGGGACGACCCCTAAATCTTGAGCCTCAAATTCTTTTTCTTGTTTTTCTTTCTTTTTCTTTTCTTCTTTTCTTTCCTTTCCTTTCCTTTCCCTTCCTTTCTTTCCTTCTTCCTTTTCTTTCTTTCTTTCTTTCTTTCTTGCCCAGAATTATGAAACACTGTTCACAGAACAGTCATTTAACAGGGCAGCCTTCTTTTTCATACAATTTAACATCCCAAACGGTTCCTAATTCATACAAGCTATATATCGTTGAAAAGAGGATTCAAAGATCTTTCCAAAGAGCTATAATAACACTCATAATTCAATAGATAAGGCAGTCAAAACGTAAGCTAAACTCAGTGATAAAATTACGACATACTGTTCACAGAACAGACATTTAGCAGGGCAGCATTCTTTTCATACGATTTAACAGCCCAAAAGCTTTCTAATTCATACAAACTTTATATCGTTGAAAAGAGGATTCAAAGATCTTTCCAACAAGCTATAATAGCACTCATAATTCATTCAATCAGGCAGTCAAAACAGCAGATAAAGTCAGTGGCAAAAACTGCCTCCCCTGTTTATTTGATAAAGCAGTCCTTTCGGTTTATACAATCTTTAACAGTCCAAATGATCTCTAATTCATACAAGCTATATATCATTTGAAAGATCATTCAAAGAGCTTTCCAAAAAGATATAATAGCACTCATAATTCATCAAATAAGGCAGCCAAAACATGGGACGAACTCAGTGGCAAAAACTGTAAATATTTTGCAACTTTCTGCCATGAACAAAATCACATACATAGACATCCCAAATGGCAAAATAATATTCCTCAACATTAAAATCAACATTTATAACATAGATCTAAGGAACCAAAAGCCTAAAACATGTGACATATCAAGGAGGAAACCCCTTACCTTATTTCAAGCCAAATCTTTGCAAGTTGGCTTCCTCCTCTTTGTTTTGCTTCCTTTATCATCAAGATCACTTTAAATCAATACCAAAACACACTAACATATTCATATAACATGCATATAAACATAGATGAAAGGAGAAGGAAGGAGATCTTTGGTTACCAAAGCTTCCAAGTGCTTCCTTTTCTTTTCTTTTCTTTTCTTATCTTCCAACTCCCTCAAATCCTTCCTTTTTCTTCAAGAAAGCAAAGGAAAAACATGAAGAATGGTGGCTTCTGGAGCTTTACGGGAGAAGAAGATGATAGAAAACAAATGGGATGAGCTGCCTTTGTTGACTTTACTCTCCCTTTATCTAAGCTTTATCTCCCTTTTTCTCTTTCTCTTTTTTTTTTTTGTTTTCTTTTTGTATTTATTTACATATGTATATTTATATAAATGCCCCCATACATAACATATATATATATATATATATATATTTAAAACATTGGAAGTAGCGCAAAACAGGGTTAAAAGACGTAAATGCCCCTAGAACATACCTGAGGGTATTACAATTACTTACCATGTTCTTTGTTTTGTTTTTATAAGTAAGAGAGATGGTGAGGAGGCGAGTAGATTGGCATGCTAAGCTACAAATCTGGGTACTACTATTTCATTATCTTATTTAATATTTTTATGGAATTATGCACATTGGGAACAATAATTTTATTTGAAATTGTTGAACTCATTTTCAAAATACCTTTGGCACGCTCACTTAGAATAAATAAATATATGGCATCACTCATTCCTTTACATTAAATGAAGTGTTTTAATATTCATCTGCATGTAACATGTCTTTTCTGGATAATTACCATTAACGGTATACTTTTGAATAAGGGTATTACATTTTTGGTATCAGAGCATGATTTTGGAAACCCCGAAAAGGTTGGAAAATAGTTTTTATAAAAAAAGTAATGTACGAAGCAATGTTTATTACTCATATGCCCTGGCCTTATAAGTAAGTTACTTGTTATAATTGTTGATATATTTCATTTTAAGTTCTATGTGGTTTTACAGTATGAAGAGGTTTAGTCACTTGAATGCTCCCATCTTAAAGGAAAGCCATTTAGAGACACCGACACTAGTACTGATACTAGTACTAACACTTTCACTAGTCTTGACACCAAAGATGGTTGAGATGCTTGAGATTAAGAATATTGTTCAAAAGATGTTGGGAGAGCACCATGAGTTATTTTCCAATATTAGGCATTTGGTTGCGGTACCAACAACGTTGATCTAATCACTACCTATTTTGTAGTCTACTTAACCTCTAGTCTAGTATATGGCTAATGTAAAGGGATAGATGCACCCGATTTATGGATTAGTCAGCAAATATCAGCCATTAGAGTTTAAGGGTGCCATATATCCAACTATGACCTTTAAGTGGTTAGAGGCTATAAAGGAGGTCATGACTATGTTTACTTTGATTGACCAAGAAAAGATTATGTATGCTACTTATTTACTCTAAAGGGATGTTAAGGCTTGGTGGAAGCTTATGTGTTCCACTCGACATATGGAAGGTATGTCATGGTGGGGGACGATGCCTTTGTTTCTTATTTTGAAGCCTTAAATATAGCCATGAAAGTTAGAGATTATATTGGATTAGATGGCCAAAGAAAAGGGCCCACTGATGACAGATATAGGGATTAGCCAAGGTGTAATGCCAAAGGGATATGGCCAACTAGGTTACCAGCCAAAATAGAGATCGAAGAGGAAAAAGAACCTTTGAGTGAAAAGGCCTTAAAAAGGGCAATAGAGATATGAGGTCCTATCGAGAAGAGCCTCTTGCATGTCTAAGATACGATTACAAACACGCGATTGAATGTAGGCCTATTTAGAGGGTTTGTTTCACATGTAATTAACTAGGGCATTTTACTAGGGAGTGTCCTACAAGAGCTAGTATGACTCTAGTGAGACTAGAGCAACTTATAGGTGGAGGACAAACTAAACTATACACTATCACACATGTGCAAGCATAGGCTAAGGCTAACTTATTTGCCATGATAGGGCTTGTTACTCTTCTATACTATTCCTTTGTATGCATTGATTGATTTGGGTGTAACATATAGTTTTGTAGCTTAGGGATTAGTGAAGAGATTTGTGCTAAAACCCGTACAAAATATTGGATGGTGACGAGGTACTAAGTGATAACATGTTATTGAGTCAAATAATGGTGTTAAAGGGTTGAGAAATGATAGTAGATTTGATCATGTTTGAAATGCCTGGTTTTGATATGATCTTAGGGATAGACTTTTTTAATAGGTATAGGGTTGAAATCAACTATAAGGGGAAAAATGTCAAGTCTAATTTGGATAATGGTGACAAGTTCTTGTTTGGTGAGGGTCGACCACTTAGTAGGATGATTAGCAATATTAAAACTTATAAAATGTTGAGTAAAGAATGTATTGGATATTTAGCACATGTGGTAAGTCAATCTGATTCTAAGTCAACCTTGAGTATAGAAGACACTTCGGCGATTTGTGAGTTTTTGAATGTGTTCCTTAATAACTTGCCAAGGCTAGCAACCTGAGAGAGAGGTAGAGTTTAGCATTAAGTTTGCTCCAAAAATAGTACCACTATCAAAGACACCTTACTGTATGGCCTTAACGAAGCTTCAAGAATTAAAGAAGTATCTACAAGAACTACTTAATAGTGGGTTTATTCAATCGAGCCATTCTTCATAGGGTGTATCGATCCCCTTTGTAAAAAAGAAAGATGGATTAATGTGTATATGTATTGACTATAGAGAGCTCAATCGAGTGACCATTAAAAATAAATACTTATTACCAAGAATTAATAAGTTGTTTGATCAATTGAGAAAAGCTACAGTGTTTACAAAGATAGACTTGAGGTCTGGGTATTATCAGGTTTGAGTTGTCAAAAAGGATATCTTGAAAACTACATTTAAAACCAGATCAGACATTATGAGTTTATAGTGATACCTTTTAGGTTGACTAATGTTCCATAAGTTTTTATGGATCTTATGAATAAGGTATTCTAGGATTAGTTGGATAGTTTCAATATAGTATTTATCGGTGACATTTTGGTGTATTCCAAGACTCAATAGAAGCATGAACAATTTTTGAGATTGGTGTTACAAAGACTAAAGGATCGATAATTATATTCCAAATTCTCTAAATATGAGTTTTGGTTAGATCGTGTAACTTTTCTAAGACATATGGTTTCAGCTAACAGTATTTTTGTAGACCCAAGTACAGTTAAGCTGTAATACAATGGTAAAGATCAAAATCAGTTAAAGAGATTCAAAGTTTCTTGGGATTAGTAGGTTACTATCGATGGTTTGTTAAGGGCTTTTCTGAATTGGTTGGACCATTGACAGAATTGACTCGTAAAGATATTCCTTTTTAGTAGTCTTCGAATTATGAGGATAGTTTTCAAGTTTTAAAATATAGATTTACTACGACTTCGATCTTGACTCTATTGAATGATGAGAAAGAGTATGATTTGTATACAAATGCATCACATCAAGGACTTGGAATTGTCTTAATGCAGAAAGGCAAGATGATTGCATATACCTCCTATTAGTTAAAAATTATGAAGGTAGATACCCGACCTATGATTTGGAGTTGGTTCTAATGGTATTTGCTCTTAAGATTATGTTATTTTTGTATAAGGTAAAGACTAATGTGTACACCAATCATAAGAGTTTGAGATACTTCTTCACTCAAAGGGAATTGAATATGCAGTAACGTCGGTGGTGAGAGTTAGTCAAAGATTATGATATAGACATCATATACCATCCAGGGTAAAACTAACGTAATGGTTAATGCTTTGAGTGTAAAGGTGGCATTGTCTCAGATGACTGCATTTCCTTAGTCACAACAGGATATCCTTTGCGAGCAGATTAAGATGGTCACTAGGTGATTGGCTAGATTGGACATTAGATTGACTCTGTTAGATGAGATTAAAGCAAGATAAACTGTTAACGAGTTGTGTGTACAAATAATACAAAGAGTTGTTGATATACTTGAACTAGACTTTCGAGTGGTTAATAAGGCTTTGAGGTTTAGGAATCGGGTATGTATTCCTCAGGATAATGAATTGAGAACTCAGTTTTTGACAAAAATGCATAGTGCATTTTATAATGCCTACCCTAAGAGTGTAAAGATATACCGGGATTTGAAAACGACTTATTGGTGGTTTGATATGAAGAAAACAAAGCATTAATGACCATTTAGATTATTACCACCTTTGACCATTCTCGAGTGGAAATAAGAGGAAGTATGAATGGACTTTATGGTTGGATTATTGAAGGTTAGAGGTAGATTCAATGTCTTGTGGGTAGTCGACACATTTCATCTCAGTTAGAGATAATATAGGTATGGATCAATTGAGACAAATTTATATGAGAGAGATAATTGGACTTTATAGGGTGTCAAGGAAGATCGTGACAAATAGAGATACATAACTTGTTTCAACTTTTTGGTAGGGACTATAGGAGGCATTGGGTACCTGGTTATCTTTTAATATGATGTACCACTCCTAGTTAGATGGTTAGAAAAAAAGAGTTAATCAAATGATTAAGGATATGCTAAAGGCATGTTGTTTAGATCATGGGATAAGTTAGACTGATATTTTTCCTTTAAAGGAGTTCACTTACAATAACAACTATCAGACAATTATTCAGATGACTCTATATAAGGCACGTTATGGAAGGAAATATGATTATTATTGCTTTGGGACAAGATTAGAAGAGGAATGAGTTGGCTAGAGCATTAGGGTCTGAGGTGACCTAATAAATGATTAAATAAGTGAAGTTGATTCGGGAAAGGATGAAACAGGCCCAAGATCAACGAAAGAGTTTTACCAATCAAAATGGATGTGACTTGGAGTTTGAAGTTGACGATCATGTCTTTGTGAAGATTGGTCTATGCTAACATGTAATAAGATTCAACAGAAAAGGGAAATTAACACCTTGATATGTTGGGCCATATGAAATCACTAAAAAGGTTGGCAAAGTGGCTCATCAGCTCATGTTACCAATAAGCATGAGGCATATTCACAACGTATACCATATGTCACTACTACGCAAGTGTCTAGGTGACCTATCCTAAGTAGTTAAACATGAAGATGTAGAACTACAGGATTGTTTGGTATATGAGGAACATATAGTAAGAATTGTGGATTGGCAGACTAAGATACTCAGATGTTGGAAAATTCCTTTAGTCAAGGTTCAGTGGCAACATCATCGAGTTGAAGAGGTTACTTGGAAGATAGGGGGGATATGAGAGAAAGATTTCCCCAACTGTTTGAGTGAATTTCAAGGCCAAAATTCTTTTTTACGGGAGAGAAAATATAATACCACTAGGTAAGTATGAGGGATATTTCAATTATTTCCTTTTAGTTTGGCGCTACAATTTATCGCTTGAATTTAGGTTTCTATTTTATACATGTGCTGTAATCTTAGAGTGGTACACCCATGTATTTATATAAATATATATGTCTATATTAATATGTATATATATATTCACTTACCTTTTATTATTTTGGGAAAAAAAGTAAATAACAAAATGAAAAAGGAGAAAAAATTTAGGATCCTAGAAGTTATACACTAAGAAGTTTTTTAAACAAAAGTCATGCCAAGATAACATGAATGAGAGAGTTGCTATGGGAATAAAAGGCTATCTTATTTTATTCAAAGCATTGGTTAGGAGAGAGATAAGAGAACCTTTAGTGTGTCGACTAGGAAGAGAAGTCTTTGGGGAGACCTTTGCTGAGCGAAGAAGGTCAAAGTCATCAGAGGAAGGGTAAGCCATCAATCCTGTTTCTTCTTACACCTATGTCCTGTGATTAAGTCTCTGTATGTTGTGTATGTATATTCCAAAGGTATCAGCATCATATATGTCATAGTGTTAGTTTATGTGTGCTTTGATATATTTAAATTATATAGTTTATGACATCTGTGTATGTATGTTATGAGAATTAGGTGATGAAATATGCATTGGAAATGATGATTGACTATCTGGATGTTTTGATGAGTTTATGTACATATGAAAAGTATGAGTTTGGATTTTGTGATGGATGATTTGACAAGTTTAGGATCGCTGAATCTTTTTGTTCATTGGAAGTTGACAGTTGAGTGTGGCAGTAGATTATGAGTGTAATCATGCATGAGAGGTGTGTGGTTGTGCCTTTTGTTAGGTCGTCATTAATGTCGCCAAGAGCTAGACTTGTAGCCTAGGTATACTAGACACTCACCGAAGTGCTAGACGAGCACCTTGCATGTTTGGAAAGTGCATTACTGCTAGCATACAACGCAGAGCAACCACACCAGATGTGCTGCAAGCATGTTAGATAAGCACCACGCTTGTTAGGGGGCACAAAAGCTCTGACAATTGCCTTCTTCATGCGTGTGTTTATAATGAGATTTGAAAATGCACAATGGCATGCCAAAACTAAAACAAGAA
Source organism: Mangifera indica (assembly GCF_011075055.1). Classification (NCBI taxonomy): domain Eukaryota; kingdom Viridiplantae; phylum Streptophyta; class Magnoliopsida; order Sapindales; family Anacardiaceae; genus Mangifera; species Mangifera indica. The sequence goes on from NC_058147.1 coordinate 15,191,383, forward strand.
AAAGAAGAATGAAATAATATTAAAATTATAAAAAATAACTTAAAAAACAATAAAATACATACATTTTGGGTAGGTATACTATATGCACCCCTATGTATGTTATGGTGCACTTATTCATTTGAAATACACTCTAGCATTTTATAATGGTAACATGTCAAGCATGTCACGTGTGGGATGAATCCTGAAAAAAATTTTTCAGAATAATTGTAACTATAGCAATGTATTTAGCGTCATGAGGGTTCATAAAGGACAGGTTCAACAATGTAGGCATAATTACAAGTCGTATTGGAGACTAGTTGATGAGATGTCTTGGTTTTAGGAATGCATGGGCTGATGGATAAGATATCTTGGTCCTTGAAAGTGGAATAATATTAATTTGTTATTTAAGGGGAGGTAAGTGGCACTTGAGATAGGTGTCCATGCTGGCTATGGTTATAGGAAGTACCTGAGATGAATGCTCGATTTGGTGTGCATCTAAGACAGATGACCATAAGAGGTACTTAAGATGAGTTACAAATCTGGCTACTGTTATTTAATTATCTTATTTAATATTTTTATGGAATTGTGTACATTGGGAAAAAATATTTTTATTTGAAATTGTTAAACTCATTTTCAAAATACCTTTTGACATGCTCACTTAGAATAAATATATGGCATCACTCGTTCATTTGCATTAAATGAAGTGCTTTAATATTCATTTACACATAACACATTTCTTCGAGATAATTACCGCTAAGGGTATACTTTCAAAGATGGGTATTACAATTTATTTGGGTTGTTGTTTTAGGTTGCTAACATGTTAGGAAGTCGCCCACAAAATATGAATAATTTTCTAATTATTCAAAAAAAGGTTATAAAATTTAACCTATAATTGAAAAGAGAAAATCAAAGAAGGCAACTTGGGTGTAAAATCAATAAATTTGACCAAAACTTTATTGTAACTTTAACGCCTAACCATTTCAGTTCCATTGACACTTTTGGAATAATAGTTGTTCAGAAGACACTCAATCTAATGGTGTCGCTTCAATTTCAAGGCAACGCATGTATCCAGTTTAGGTTTTTAAAGTTAAGTGGATATAGGTTTTCTATCCCAAAACCAAACCTTAATTTATATTTCTCATGATACTGAGAAATATATTTTTCTGGTATTTTTTTGATTTTTAGTCCAATTTTGTACCTAATAAAGATACAATTTTGCTGATCAAAGTTAGATCAAGGTCAATTTTTCATTTATTTTTTTTGGTAAGAAAATATATAAACAAATAAAGTAATAAACCTTTAAAAAGGGACCCAGAGACAATCTAAGTTTACGCTAACTAAAGAAGGATGACCAAAACAATGCTAAGGACTAGGATTACTACACAAAAAGCAATTAATAAGAAAATTATAAGTAAAACTCATCTTGAAGGTCTATTAAAGTAACGACAATGATAAAGTTCAAGAACGAGACCTAATGAAAGCTCATAGAATTAACAAAATCCTTAAACCAGTCTATTTAGCTCAAGCTATACAAAATCATATTCACATCAAGTTGAAGAAATGGCAATCTACAATGATTAATATTTTTGGAGCTAAGATTCGACCAAATAGCTTTGTCCTTGAATGAAGCAAGCGATTTTTCTTAAGAAGATAGTCGCATAACCTGACAAAATGTAGCTGAACTTGATTAGATGGCATTGCAAATGAGGTTGTGAAATAGACTTAAACCAATTAAACATTTTATCAACAGAGCTATAGAATAAAAACCTAGATGAAGGAAGTTACAGAAATAGGAGTTAAAAGAAACTATAGAATAAAAACCTAAGTGAGGGAAGCTACAGAAAAAAATCAAAAGAAAGTAGTGCTACTTAGATCTAGGAGAAGGGTAGTAAGAAGTATTGATTGAGCACCAAATCAAAGGACATGAGGGAGAACAGAATAATAAAATACAATCTTGATAGGGCAATATTCTGGAGGTATTTAGACAACAATAATTAAACACACTTAGAGAGTAGTAACACAAAGCTAAGTTGCAAGTAATATAGATTAAATAACCATAATTGAGGAAAAATAAAATCAAATGACTGTAGTAGCAAGGTAAGGTATATTTGTAAGAAAATTCTGGAGAGAGCATAGTTAAGCCAAGGAAAAAAATCTGTAGCAGTAGGAGATTTAGACAGAAAGATTGGCCAAAAAAACTGGGGAAATAACCATAAAAAATTTGTATAAAGAATCTACAGACAAAACCAACAACACTGATCCAAGATGAAAAAAGTCTTCTATGACGATGAAACTTGAAGAGAGCAATTAGGTAGTCTAGGAGCAAAGACCTTAGGAAATGCAAAACACTAACTTGATTATAGAAGATGAAACAACAAGTAGAATATAGTAGAAGTAAAATCTTGGGGGGCAAAGAAAAGGCCAATTGAAACTGGGGCCATTCACATGACAATGGCTGAGAGGATCTTATAGGAAAGACATATCTATGACATGCTAAGAGGAGACATAATCTAGGAATGCAAGGATCCAGGAAACAGAGCTGAAGTAGAGCTTCTAGACCTAAACCCTATACATATCTAGGCACTACAGAAAGAAGAAACACCTAACAACCAGCACAACCTCATTATCACTCTACAAGAAGAAGAGAAACCATAAAGCAAGATCTTGAGATTAGGCAACATGTGTAACTCCATAGACATAAGCTTTGTGACACTAAGATTTTATTCTCAGAATAATATCCTGTAAAATAGAAAACTTTATAGAGAAAAAAACCATGCACATTTGCTAGGCTCTCACCCCAACCTCACTCTTACTTATTAAACACACTTCAAGGTAATCCCCATTTTCGAATAATAGTATTGTCTCCTCTAGCATATGTGATATTCTTAAAAATGTAGGCTCTTTCCTTAACATTATTTTTTATGATAACCAAAATGCTTTTTGTGTTTCTAGTTTCATTTGAGAAAATTCTCTTATTTCTCTCCAACCATAAGTAGTACCCAATAACTCCCAAACTAAGTTTTGCCATTTTATGCTTGAGGCCCTAATTCCCTAGCTAGTAGTCACCATGTTTATATAGTCATTCCAAACCATAACATTATAATCCATGCTACTCCAATTCAAGACCTCTCTCTAAATTCTTCTAGTTACATAATAAGCAAATAAGAGGTAGGGGATGGTTTCTCTAGGCTTCTGACAAAAGTAGCATGTGGTATTATTAATAATTCCATAATTAATGACTTTGTCCTTAGTTTGAAGTTTCACTTAAGCTTCTTGTAAGGGTTTTTAATTGTATAGTGATTAGTTAGAATTTTTTTAGTAGGGGTATATGTAAGAAAATCAAAATAGGAATCCTATGATCATGGAATCATTTGTTTGTCAATATTAGTTGTCAGTCCTATGATTATGTGATCATTTGTTAAGCCAATATTAGCTATCGTATTTTTTAATTTCCTTATCATGGGATTTTGTATTTATTTTGCAAATATATAACTTTTAAAGAGAGGATAATTAATAATTGTATTTTGATATAAGATGTTGTAAATTTGAGGGTGAAATATATGTCAAAAAATATTTTTTTCTTTTTCTCTGGTTTTATGGTATTAGAGTTGGTTCTTCCATTAACATAAATATCATTGCCAACCAAATAGCAAACTTTACATCATCTACAGTGGAATCAATTGAGATTCTGACTATCTCTAACTTGTAGTTATCCATTATGCCTAGTCACCCCTAAAACCCTTCAATTTAAATCACCTCAGATAAATTAAATGGGAGTAATTTTAAAGAGTGGTACCAATCAGTGTTACTTGTGATTAACGATAGAGGAAAAATGAGATATTTGATAGGAGAAATGTAGTGCGTCCATCAAGGTTAGCCAACTATGGTGTTTAGAAAGCAGAGAATTCAACTATAATGTTGTGGTTAATCAACAAAATGGATCAAAAGATTAGGCATTTGTACTTGTTGTACCGAACAATGAAAGAAGTATGGATGTAGTAAAGAAGATGTATTTGAATCTTGAGAATATATCACAAAGTTTTGAAGTTCACTCTAAGATTAGAAATACTTGACACGATACATCATCTGTAATAAAGTATTTTAATAATCTCTTAGAACTATGGTAATAAATCTATTTGTTTCATAACGTCGCTTGGAAATGCCCTAATGTTGAAGTATTGTACAACAAGATCTTAGAAAAAGATTGAATATTTGATTTTTTACAAGGCTTGAATCAGGAGCTTGATGACATTCGAGGGTGCATACTCAATAAAAAGCTTCTACCTACACTAAAAGAAATGTTCACTAAACTCCGATGTGAAGAGACAAGGAGAAAAGTGATGTTCTTGCTATCACAAAGCACAGTAATAAAGACAGTAGTCCAGTGATCTGTTGTGGCAACAAATTGAAATATGGGAAACAATTTGAAAGGAATTACTAGAAACGATAAATAGCTGTGGTGTGAGTATTGTAAGAAGTCATATCATACCAAAGACACACGTTAGGATATCTATGGAAAACTTACAGATTGGAATCCTCAAAGTCAGAGGAGAAAAATGTTTATGTGGCTGAGACAACAATTGGTTCTAATTATTAACCATTCACGACAGAGCAAATTGAAGCTCTTTGGAAATTAATGAATTCTTTGTTGGTTATAGAGGAGTCCAAATTTGCCTTAATAAATTCTACTAGTTGCATAACTTTAACAACCCACAAAGGTATTGTTTCCTTCCTACCATGTAAAGGTCCATGTGATATTTGGATAGTGGACACAGGTGCCTCTAACCATATGACCAGTTCTAGTACAAGAATTAGTAAAATAAACCATGTAAAGAAAATGTTGGGATTATAGTAACTGACGAGTCTATGTGCACTGTAACAGGGAGAGGAGATTTGGAAGCCAAAGATCTGAAGTTGAATTATGTTCTTCATGTTCCTAATTTGAAGTGTAATTTGCTTTCAAGAAGTAAAATAACTAGTGACTTCAATTGTTCCATTGCTTTTTTTCTTTCTTGTTGTAAATTTTAGGATTTGTCATAAAAAAAAACATTAGGAATGCTGAGGAGAGAAATGGTCTCTATTACTTGTCAAATGTTGGTTATTCTTTGGACTAAAAGTCATCTATTATTTTTTTCCTTGTTTTTTGATTCCAATGTGTTAGTGTATGCTATAGGAACCATTCGTGTTGTCGGTTTCGAGGGCATTTTAATCTTGTATATACATTTATGTGAAGTATTAATAAAAGAAGTAGTCTTTTTGTTCATATGTATAAGTTGTTTCCTTTAGTTGCGATGATATAAAGTATGTATGTGAACTGTCAGATGGCTTACTTAATATACCAACTGAATCATCGAATTGTTCTCTACAAACATGACATAACTTAGATAGTTATATCACATAATAGGTATATTGAATACCTCTATTGAATGCCATGAGATGACATTAGTGTGGATGATGATAATGGTTATGTTATTACAATATTGGCATGGATTAATAGTTAAAGAACTATGTTTTGAATATGACTAAATAACGATAAGTCACATGGTCATTAAATTGTAGTCAATGACTTATCGTGGTATTGTACTAATATACGAAGTAATCCTTTGACCTGAGACGTCATGATTAGATCCGATACGAATACGTGTGATTCATGTGGTATATATATACAGGATTAACCACATCTCATAAGATAAACAATACTGGTCATGTGTTATTTATATATAAAGAAGAATGATGGTTAGGATAGGATACTTTGACTAAAAAAGTATTAGGTTTTGAATATTCACTAATTTGATCCAAATTTGAGTTTTGAAGTGAACATCGATAAATATTAGAAATCAAATCTCTAGCTAGAGTATAATGCACGTCATGTGAAGGATATTTGTTATGACATGTTTCGAATATTTAAATCAATGATTCATAAAGAATCAAAATTAGGACATTGACAATTTATGAGTCTGAAATTAATTTAGATTAGAAAATGGAAGGATATTACCTATATGGAAAGTGTGATTGGAGAATTAGGTTCAACAGAGTATTTTTTTATCATGGTTTAGGGGCTATGACACATTACTAGATGTTTACTATAGTTGTTGAGTTTTTAGTGTACTTTCAGATTGTTCGAAAAAAGACACACGATTAAGCCACAGTGAACCTAAACCAATAAACAAAGCTTTTTAAAGGAAGGATTAATTATCCAAGGATGGCTAGCACCTTCTGAAGGATAATAAAAATCATATAAAATGTTATATGTGTGTAAAAATAACATTTTAAAAGTTAAGATGCTACTAAGATGAAATTATATATTTGATATACATGCATGGTAAGGCTTCAAATTATGAATTTATTAGGCCAAATAAGAATTTTGAAATTGCAAATTGGCCACAATTCTATGAAGTGCATTTTAGTTCATTCTAAACTAATATAAACATTTTTGCACTTACTTTATGTCACAAAAAAAAACTAAAAGCTCTCCCTTCTCTCAAAGATTTGGCTTGGAAGGTGTACTCCTTTGGAGGTTCTTCAATTAAGGAGTTTAATCCATCATCCTATATCCCTATAGGAGGTAAAAGAGTAGGTAAAAGTTTTATCATTCTCTTACATGCCTTAATCTTGCTTTGATTCTTGTTCTACCTACATGTATGATATACTTTGCATCTTTTTCTTCACCTATAATTTCAAATGGCATCAGAGCTTAGTTCAGCACTTGCATGTCTTTTTGAAGCTAAATAGATTATTTTTATACATAAGGGTATGTATATGTATCATATGTGTACATGCATGTTGTTAGTTTACTAGAAAATCAAGTTTTTCAAGCATGTTTTGCTTTATAACTTTTGGCTGAATTTTATTTCTTTTTTCCATGTTCTAATGATTTTAAGATGAAGACCATGTGCTTTAAGGCATGTATGTGATGAAGTGTTCATAGGTTGCATGTATATGTGCTTGATTTAGACATACATGTGCTTTTTGGCTTGAGAATTGAAATTTAAATCCTAAAATTTTATTAATGCATGTTGGCTGGATGTATATGATGACATACATTGGAAAATTTATGCTAATTTTGTGCATTGTACATAAAATGCATGAATTAATGGTATGTATGTATGGTATATGCATAGGAAACTTTGATGTATGGAGATATGCTAATATATTTGCATATATATGTTGAAATTGTTTATAAAAAATTATGGATTATTTTTTAAGTTCACATTTGGATATGCTAAATGATGTTGTAATGTTGATTAAGACATTTGGGTGAAAATTATGATGTATGTGATTAATGCATATAATTACATATAATCTAAAAGGATATGATGCATGGTGAAAGTACTTGTGTAACATCCCTCCCCCAGAAGTATTACCCACTTATGAAGAAATGTTACGAATTAATATCCAGAGCGTCTATTTTTGTATTTTTTTAAATATAATTTAAAAACTACTTTGAACTCAACTCATTACTGAAAGTATTTAGAAATTATTCAAAAAAATTGAAAATCTGAAAGCGAACAAAAGATGTATATACTCATATAAAAACTCATCTGGAAGTATTTGAAAATATGGAGTAATCTTATACAATTGTACAATCATCTCAAAAAGGTTAAAAGTCGACGAAAACATGCCACTATATGCATGTAATATACACCAGAGATAACCTGCTCCAACTGGATCTACCTAAGTTGACTTGACCTTGCCTCGCAGCTACCTCGATTACCTGTACCTACAATCATGAAAGAAAAGGAAGTGAGAGATAAAAACACTCAGTAAGGGGAAAAAATCAAGTAAACTATTTCCTTTCCTATTCTAACTCACTCTCGGGACTCAACCTCACATCATAACCTCTATAAGAGATTAAGGGGGTAATCTAGTCATTCTTTACTATTTGGGTCATACTTTGTCCCATTTGGTGTCTATTTGATACTTTCTGGAAGCTAACTATAGGGATTTGACACTTTTCTAAGCTCGAGCTCTTTTTCTTTCTCTCACTACACCATTTCTGAATTTGAATTGAGCTCTAGTACAAGCGGACCCTACTGGGGGTCTATTCTCTACTACAGACGTGTCCTACTATGGACGTGCCTTACTGCGGGCGGTGTAGTGTAAAGTGTCCCCTTATAGTTCATAACATGCATGCGTGCCTTATATCTTACTAATCTTGCTTCCATCTTAATCTATTCATAACTCACCAGACCATACCCTTGGGACAACCCCTGAATCTTGAGTCCCAAAATTCCTTTTCTTGCTTTTCTTTTTCTCTCTTTTCTTTCCTTCCTTTCTTTCTTTCTTTCCTTTTTGTCCTTTTCTTTCTTTCCCAAAAACTGTGAAATACTGTTTATTTGGTAGGGCAGCCTTCTTTTTCATACAATTTTACAGCTCAAATGGTCTCTAATTCATACAAGCTATATATCATTGAAACGAGGATTCAAAGAGCCTTCCAACAAGCTATAATAGCACTCATAATTCATTAGATAAGACAGCCAAAACGTGAGATGAAATTAGTAGCAAAAAACTGGCTTTACTGCTTATTTGGTAAATCAGTCCTTTTGGTTCATACAATATTTAATAGTCCAAATGATCTTTAATTCATATAATCTATATATCATTGGAAAGAGGATTCAAATAGATTTCCAAAAAGCTATAATAGCACTCATAATTCATTTGATAAGGCAGCCAAAACGTGAGATGAAGTCAGTGGCAAAAACCTGTCTTCATTGTTTATTTGGTAAGACAGTTTTTTTGTTCAAGCAATTTAATAGTCCAAACAGTCTCTAATTCATACAGGCTACATATCATTGAAAAGAGGATTCAAAGAGCTTTCCAACAAGCTATAATAGCACCCATAATTCATCAGATAAGACAGTCAAAACATGAGATGAAATCAGTGGCAAAACTATAACTATTATCCAACTCTCTGCCATTAACAAAATCACACACATAGACACCCCAAATGGCAAAACAACATTTCTCAACTTCAAAATCATCATTTATAACATAGATCCAAGGAACCAAAAGCCTAAAACATGCAACATATCAAGGATGATACCCCTTACCTTGTTTCAAGCCAATCTTTGCAAGTTGGCTCCTTCCTCCTTGTTTTGCTTTCTTTATCACCAAAATCACCTGAAATCAACACCAAAACATACTAACATATTCATATAACATGCATCCAATATATATATATATACATAGGTAAAGGGAAAAGGAAGAGATCTTTTGGTTACCAAGGCTCCCAAAGTGCTTCTTTTTTTTTTTCTTCCTTATTTATCCTCCAAAACCCTTCCAAATCACTCACTTTTCTTCAAAAACACAACAAAGAAAGGAAGAAACAGCCTCCTTCTGGAAGAGATAGGAAAATGATGGAAAAAGTGTAAAGGTTGCCTTTTTTGACTTTTCTCTCCATATATATAAATTTACATACTTTTGAATTTATTAATATATATATATATATCTTTGTTTTTCTTTGTAATTGGTTTGTATATAACACACACACATATACATTTCAACATATAAATTTAAAACTGGAAAGGTCTCAAAGTAGGATCAAAAGACACAAATGCCCCTGAAACATATCTGAGGGTATTACAACTTGCATGTTGTTTTGAATGGTAATGGATGTATCTGAGCCATGAGATGATGTGCATGATTTTTTTCACTTTGGTTGAATGAAAGGCTATGTACAATAATCAACTTGCATTAATGAGATTAGGTGCATTAGTTGAATGAAAGGTTATGTATAAGAATCAACTTACATTAATGAAATTAGGCGCATTAGATGAATGAAAGATTATGTACAAAAATCAACTTGCATTAATGAGATTAGGTGTATTAGTTGAATGAAAGATTGTGTACAAGAATGAAGTTGCATTAATGAGATTAAGTGCATTAGTTGAATGAAATATTGTAAATAAGTATCAACTTGCATTAATATGATTGAGTGTATAAGTCGATAAAGTGCACAAGGTCAACTAACACTTAATGTTGATTAAGTGTGAAAGTTGTCATGGTCTAGTGTTAGGTAAATATTACCTAAAATAAATATTATGAATATTTGAATAATATACATCATGCCATTTATACTTAAATGATTGAATCATTGCATATTGTTAATATGATGTTGATTAGATCATATATTATAAATTAATATTTAATAAATTATGAATGAGTTCATAATTTATATTAAATGTTAGTGTGAATGTTGGATAGATAGATGATTATGAGATGATCATGAAATTTGCCATTTTTCAAAGTTTAAATAATTGGATTATAGTATTCTTTTAATTAAGTGGTTTGTATTAAATAACCCCATCCCATTTATTTAGTTTTATTTTGTCATGCATGTACGCCTTAATTTTAAATGTAATCGGAGTGACTAGACAAGGACCTAAAGATGTCTAGATAGCAATCTGAATGAAGACATAGACCTAGGTGAATAGTTTTCCATTAGATTGTAATTTCAAAAACCCCATTAAATTTATCTTATTCTTGAATGATTATTTTTATCATAAAAAAGATTTCTATTATGTGAGGACATGATGAAAATGTCATTTCTAGAAAGTGTGATGGTTTAGATTTAACTAGCCAAGAGTGCCAAGATTTCTATTATGTGAGGTATCTGGAGTGAAGGACATGCTAAATGAATCGAGTCTTATCTAGGGATATAAATGGAAAAAGTTTCCTACTTATTAAATTTAATTAACAAAGATTTCTATTATGTGAGGTTAATTAAGTTTAATAAGAATTTAATTCCCCACTAAAAAATTTGATCTAATGGAATTTTGGGATCCTATTAAATGGAGTACGGGATTCGAATAAAATAGTAGTAGCTAATGAAATTATGCAATTAAAAAAAGTTTAAATTCACATATTCGATTCACTAATAAAACTATTTTCTCTTTGCAGTATTTTCATTTAATTGTGGTATATTTAAAAAATGCTTGGATAATAATATTTTAACTAGACCCAACTTCAAAGATTGGTTAAGAAATCTTTGAATAATACTAGACTTAAAAAAGATTGGTTACATCTTAGAAGCATCGTTTCCTATTGATATAGCATCACATGCCTCTGATATGGAATATAAGACGTTTGATGCTTGGGTCGAGGATAATAGTAAAGCTCGAGGTTACATGCTACCTTCAATGAATAGAGAGCTCTAAACCAAGCATGAAAATGTTTCAGGGGCTTATAATATCCTCATTGCTTTATAAGAGTTGTATAACCAGAACTTAAGAGTAGTCGAGTACGAGCTATACGCTTATCTCTTTAAGATGAGATTAAGGGAAGACATGCCCCAAGATGAACATGTCATAAAGTTGATTAATGCATTAGGGTAGTTGGACGTTTGGGGTGTGGTCCTACCAGATCGTGTCAAAGTGAATTTGATTTTATAGTCCTTCCCACTGAGTTATAAACCGTTTATAACCAACTATAATATGAATTTATAGAGGGAACATTCTTTGAGTTGCTCAATGAGCTCCAAGAGTTTTACAAGCAAGGGAAGAATGACTTTAAACATGTGGATGTCTATGCAACTTTTACTAGTAGGCTCGATAAGAGGCCTAAGAAGCAACAAAAAAAAGGTCCAAATGTTGGACCCAAGAAAAGGAATTTTAAGAAAAGTGCTACTAAGGCAGAAAAGGCAAAAGAAAAGGGAAAGTATTTCCATTGTCAAAAGGGTGGACATCAAAAGAGGAATTGTCCTTTATGCCTAGATAACCTTAAGAAGAACAAAACAGGTATAATCTATTGTCAAGTCATTGAATTCGCATTAAGTTTGGATTTAGATAATCATTTCTAGATCATAAATTTAGTAGTTATGTCTCATGTGTGTGTTTCTATGCAGATACTATAGAATAGTTTTGTTTTGTCATAAGGCAAGACAATTTTGAAGGTAGAAAACAGAGCAAAGGTTGTAGCCGAAGCCATGGGAACTTGCCAAGTTAGACTACTATCGGGGCATATTTTGAGTCTTTATAATGTTTTGTATTTTGTAAAAGCCACTAGAATCATCATTTTTGTTTTTGCATTATGTAAGTTTGGTTACAATGTTAAATTTAATGGAAATGAATGTTTGATATTTTGTGAAAATATTACAGTGGGCAAAACTATAAATACAAATGGTTTTTACGTATTGGAATTGAATGAATATCATATAAATTTTGTTATTAATAAAAGAATTCAAAGTGAAACAAACCCCAAGGTTCTATGACATTATAGATTAGGTCATATTAGAGAAAGATTATTGATTTAACTTGGAAAAAGTGGGCTTTTAAGTTCATTGGGTTTTGAATCCTATCCAACATGTGAATCATGCCTCCAAGGAAAAATGACCAAATCTCTCTTTAAGAATAAAGGGGAACATGCTAAAGAATTATTAGAGTTGATACACACAAATGTATATGGACCATTTAATAATATGGCCAAGGGAGGCTTTCATTACTTCATTACCTTCATTGATGATTTTTCTCGGTATGGGTATATGTATTTAATGAAATACAAATCAAAGTCCTTTGAAAAGTTCAGAGAATTCAAGAATGAAGTAGAGAAACAAACTAAAAAAAAGTATTAAAATTTTACAATTAGATTGTAAAAGAGAATACTTGAGTACAAAATTTCAGGAATTCTTGAAAGACAATGGAATAATTTCTCAAATGGCACCTTCATACAAACCTCAACATAATAGTGTATCTGAAAGGAGAAATCATACTTTATTAGATATAGTATGATCAATGGTAAACTTTACAAACTTGTTGATGTCATTGTAGGGATATGCCCTCCAAATCGCTATGCATATCTTAAATCAAGTACCATAAAAATCAGTCTAGAAAACACCATATAAGTTATGGTATTCCAAATGCCCAAATCTCAACTATATGAAACTTTGGGGATGTTTAACTTATGTTAAAAGTAATTAAAATAGATAAACTAGATGTTAGATTAGAGAAGGGTTAGTTTGTCAGATATCCTAAAAATAGTTTAGGATGTTACTTTTACTTTCTAACTTATCAAAGAATAACGGTCAGTAAGAATGTATACTTTCTCGAGCAAGAGTTCATAAAAAAAAGTGGTGTAGGAAGAAACATTAAGCTTAAGGAAGATTCCAAAGGTCTCAAACCGATATTTTTGAGATTGGATCATCCACTCAGTGAGCCTCAGTTTAGATACTATTATTCTAGCATGAAAATCTTCTAAGGTATCTAAGCCTTCAAAAAGATATAGATTTCTTCATGAGCAAGATTTTGAATCCTACTTAATAGGAGAAATTAATCATGATAATAATCCTAGAAACCATGAGGAAGCTACATTGGATACAAATTTAGGTAGATAGTTAGAAGCAATGAATTTTGAAATAGAATCAATGCATGCTAATCAAGTATGGACACTTGTCAATCCACTGGAAATAATTGTTCCTATTGGTTGTAAGTGAGTCTTTAAGAGAAAGATTGGCGAGGATAGAAATATGGAGACCTATAAAACTCAGCTAGTAGCAAAGGGTTATACTCATAAACAAGGGTTAGATTATGAGAAATATTTTTTACCCATAGCTATAGTTAAATCCATATGAATAATGCTAGCTATCGTAACACACTATGATTATGAAATTCAGTAGATAGATGTCAAGACTACATTCCACAATGGATTCATTGAGAAAAACATATATATGGAATAACCTATAGGTTTTGTATTCACTTCCAAAAGACATAAGGTGTGCAAGTTGCATCAATCTATTTATAGATTGAAGCAAGCTTCCAAAACCTAGAATATCTAATTCGATGAAACAATTAAATTGTTTGGTTTAGAAAAGAATTCGGATGAACCTTGTGTTTACAAATGGGTTAAGAATCATGCCATTACATTCCTTATATTGTATGTAGATAACATACTACTAATGGATAATTATCTTAGCATGATGAATGAGGTGAAAATCTGGTTGTCTAGAACTTTCTCGATGAAAGACTTAAGAGATGCAACCTATGTCCTTGAAATTCGTATCTATAGAGATAGAATGATAAGGATATTAGATTATCTCAAAAATTATACATAAAAAATTTGTTGAAAATGTTTAACATTGAAAACTCAAAAAGAGGACTTTTGCCTTTCATTTATGGTCTTCATCTTTCTTAAGATATTAGTCCAAAGATTGATAAAGAGAGACAACAAATATGTAATATGCCTTATGCTTTAGCTATAAGTGGACTCATGTACATAATGCTATATACAAGACCTAATATAGTATTTTTTGTGAGTGTTACGAGCAAATATTAGGCCAATCCAGGTGAGAAACATTAGTCAGTTGTGAAATCAATATTTAAATAATTAAAAAGAACTAAAGATCTTGTTTTGAGTTATGGGTGTTCAAAGTTAAACATTCATGGATACTTAGACTCTGATTTCCAGTCGGATGTTGACGATCGAAAGTCTATGTTAGGGTTCATTTTTATTTGTAATAGAGGTACATTTAATTGGAAGAGTTCCAAACAATCAATCACAGAATTTGAATTTATTATTGCTTCAAAAGTTGTAAAACAGGCTATATGGATATGCAAGTTCGTATCCAAACTTAGGGTAGTTTCAAACATAGCTTATCCAATAACCATGTTCTGTGATAATATTGGTGCTATTACATAGGCAAAGGAACCAATGGCACATCAAAAGTCCAAACATTTTCAGTGGAAGTATTACATTTTGAGAGAATTCATTGGAACTTGAGAGATAATAATATAGATGACACCATCAGCAAAAAATGTTGTTGACCCAATGACTAAGGCAATGACACTGAAACAGTTAGAGTATCATCTTGAGAAGATGGGTATGCGATATAATAGCGAATGACTCTAGTGCAAGTGAGATTTTTGTTAGTGTATGCCCTAGGAACCATTTGTGTTGTTGGTTTCGAGGGCATTTTAATCTTGTATGTATGTTTATGTGAATTATTAATAAAAGAAGTACTCTTTTTGTTCATACGCATAAGCTATTTCCTTTATTTGCGATGATATAAAGTATGTATGTGAATTGTCTAGATGACTCACTTAATATATAAACGTGAGTCGTCGAATTGTTCCCTACAAACGTGATATAACTTAGGCAATTATATCACATAGTAAGCATATCGAATACCTCTATTGAATGCCATGAGATAACATTAGTGTGTGTGACAATTATGGTAATGTTATTACGGTATTGGTATGGATTAACAATTAGAGAACCGTTTTTCTAATATGACCAAATAACCATAAGTAATATGGTCATTAAATCATAGTCAATGACTTATTGTAAGATTGTACTAATGTATAAAGTAATCTTTTGACCTAAGACATCGTGGTCAGATATGATACGAATATGTGTGATTCATGTGATACATATATACGGGGTTAACCACATCTAGTAAGACAAGCCATTATGGTCATGTGTTATTTATATATGGAGAACAATGAGGGTCAAGATGGGATTCGTTGACTCAGAAAGTATTGAGTTTAGAAGCAAACATTTATAAATATTGAAAATCGAATCTCTAGCCAGAGTATAATGCAAGTCATATGAAGGACATTCATTATGACATGTTTCGGATATTTAAATCAATGATTCATAAAGAATCAAAATTAGGACTTTGACAATCTATAAGTCCAAAATTGATCTAGACTAGACAACGGAATGATATTACCTATATGGAATGTGCGATTAGAGATATTATGTTCTATAGAGTAAATTTTTATCGTGGTTTGGGGGCTATGACACATTGTTTGATATTTACCATAGTTGTTGAGTTTTTGATACACTTTTTGATCATTTGAAAAAGGACTTTTGGGTATATCACGATGAACCTTAGGGGGGTCACACTAATAAGCCAAGCTTTCTAAAAAGAGGATTAATTATCCAAGGATGGCTAGCACCTTCTGAAGGATCATGAAATCATATAAAATGTTATATGGTGTAAAAATAACGTTTAAAAGTTAAGATGCTAGTGAGATAAAATTAAGGTGGCTAAGGTACATATTTGATATACATGCACAGTAAGACTTCAAATTATGAATTTGTTGGGCTAAATAAGAATTTTGAAATTGCAAAATGGGCCACTATCATATAAGTGCATTTTAATTCATTTTAAACTAACATAAGCATTTTTGCACTTTACTTTCTCTTACAAAACAAACTAAAAGCTCTCCACTCTCTCTAAGATTTGGCTTAGAAGGTGCACTCCTTTAGAGGTTATTCAAGTGAAGAGTTTAATCCATCATCCTATATCCTTATAAGAGGTAAAAGAGTAGGTAAAAGATTCATCCTTCTCTTATATACCTTAATCATGCTTTGATTCTTGTTCTGCCTACATGCATGACATTCTTTGCATCTTCTTCTTCACCTATAATTTTAACAATGTTCAACTGTGGCACAATAGATTGGGTATGTTAAGTCTACTTGATGGAAGAAAATTAGAAGTAACTGCAATCTTTAAACAATTTTATAAGGTTGTCATAAATGTCTTCCAATCATCTATACATATCATTCGAATAAACACTAGTAGAGAGTATTTTTTTCATGAACTGAATGAGTTTCTTCAAGAATATATGATACTTTATCAAAGTTCATGTGCATATATTCCTTAACAAAATGGGACTGCCAAAAGAAAAAACTATCAATTATTGGAAGTTGCCAAATCCATTTTGTTTGCTAGTCATGTTCCAAACTCGTTTTGGGGTGAAATAATTCTTACATCCACATTTCTTATTAATCGTGTTCTTTGAAATTACTAAGATTCCAAACTCTTCTTAGTGAACTGTTATCTGTTTTTCCCTCCTTTCGTGTTCATAACTCTCTCAAACCTCATGTGTTTGGGCTTGTGGTATTTGTTCATAATGTTCAACCCAACTGGGGTAAGTTAGATCCAAAAGCCTTTAAATGTGTCTTTCTTGGTTACTTTTCTACAAAAAAAGGCAACGAAGTGTTATATCCTCTCGCAAAACGTTTCTTGATCTCTTGTGATGTTACCTTTATAGAAGATCAAACTTTCTACTCTCAGGTTTCTCTCCAAGGTGAGAATGATACTCAGGGAGACAAACTGTAACACCTACAGGTATGACTAAGGTTATTTTAATCTTTTAATCTTCCTTGTGTCCATTTGCACTATTTTGACTATGTATGTGTGGAAATCACGATGCACGATATATAAGTGGGCCATACACCTGTGTTGTTATGACAAAGACAAAATGGTCTTTTTTTATGTGATTCATGAAATTTGGCTATTTGAGAGACATGCATGCCTATGTATAGTGATATGTATGCCCGTGTACAGTTAATGCATTTGAATTTTGGATAATGAATAGTTTTGTGGCGATTTTAGAAATTTTCATTATTATGTGATGATATACATGACCATGTATGAATAGTACACATTTATGTATTACTAATTGTAGCAAAAAAAAAAAAACTAAATCCAGACACGTCTTAGCTCACATTTCATCATAATTCTAGAAAATTGAAAGAGCCAGGGAAGGGTTTAGCTAAAGAGGGAAGCCAATTGGAGTTCATAAAGAAGAAACTCTTGCCACATGAAAACTATTGGCATCGTTGGAAGGAAGGTAAGTAATATAGTTCTCATATTCTAGTTTGTTTGATCTTGACATTTTAGAGTGTTGAATTAATTTGTATACATACATACATATATATATATATGAA
This sequence comes from Mangifera indica, assembly GCF_011075055.1. Classification (NCBI taxonomy): domain Eukaryota; kingdom Viridiplantae; phylum Streptophyta; class Magnoliopsida; order Sapindales; family Anacardiaceae; genus Mangifera; species Mangifera indica. The sequence continues at coordinate 15,209,032 of NC_058147.1, forward strand.
TGAGTGCAAGGAATAATAGTTAGTGGTTATGGGGTGTTTAGAATGAGTTATACCTACTAGTTAGTGTATAAATTTATTGAAATTCGAAAAAGACTAGATTGAATGGATATATACATGTGTTATTGTATAAATTGACATACATATGACCGTGATGTAGATACTATGTCATTGCCTTTTGGTATGGTATGAAGCTAGGATGCATATTAGTATTTTGAGTGCATAAATGACAAGATTTTGGAGTAATGGTAGTGTTTGAAAGATTGAATACATGAGTGATTGTAACCTAGAGTTTTGAGAAAATCAACAATACATGCTCATATGTCACTCGACATATGAACTTGTGGAATTAGGGAAAATGTTCCCCCTGTGTGATGTATGTGTGGGCATGTCTTAAGAGAAATAACACCCACATGTGTAGAGGACACACCCCCTATATATTTTTGGGAAAAAAGGAATTTAAGGATTAATAAAATAGGAGTAATTGCATATGATTATTGTAATGGTTATTTTACCTTTAAAGAGAATAATTGTGAGCAAAAATGAAGGTTATTGGTAATGAAAAACATTATGGGGGTGCTTGACTATATGGACTACGGTACGGACCCTAATTGAAGCAATTTCGAGTAAAAAATACCAATGATGCACCATGAGATTCTTACCACCATGTTGTGTGTGATGTGTGTTCTACCGAGCTTAGTTGCAATGTGGATTAGTCACTGTGCTAAGTGCAAAGTGACTTGTCTTCAAGTTGTGTGTAATATGATTTAATGTGCAATATGATTGTATGACTGAGTTGTGTGTGGTGTGACGATTGGGTTAGTTTATGTGACCTCAACCCTAAACCTGATCGACAAGTGTATTGGTATATCATATAGTTGACATTGAAAATGTCATGTGTTTTCGCCAGACATTGTAGATGTCATCTACATCATCAAATATGAGTTATCGAGGATGACCTTGATTATGAAATTTAGGCACAGGGTATCGGGTTAATCATATGGTCATATGAGATGTTTGGAGAAGCATTCGGAATACCATAACATTAATAATTATGAGTCACTTAGGAAATGTTTTTATAAGACCATGCTAAGTGTTTCTCGACTTACTGAGTGTGTTTCAATCACTATGTTCCCTTGTGATTTTGTAAGTAGATTTGTGGAGTAGTGAGACAACATCAGAGGTAGCGGTTTAATTTGAAACGTTGCATAATAGTAAGACATTTCAGTCCTTTTTGTTATTGGATATTCATTTATGTATTGGGATTTGTTTATGCACATTTAATTGATAACTTGATACATTGAACTTGTCCATTTTAATTCATTAAGTATTAATGACACTTTTGGGATTGTGGTGATATATGATAGATGCCATGCATCTATTTATTTATACACTGTTGATACAGTTTTGAAAAAGTCTTGAATAACATATCTTTTCGGATACATATTTCGAGTAGGGGTATGTACCTAGAGAAGGGTGTTAAAATTTTGATATCAAAGCATGGTTTAGGAACCGAAAAATGTTGAGTGTTTATGTATGCATAATTGTTTAAGTAACCCCTCATGCAACACTGACTATTCTCGTGCACTAAGTGTTGTAAGTATTATATAACTTGCATTTGAGTTGTGTTATGTATATAGGTGAACTTGTGTAGGATTTTAGGATGAGAAGACTTATGGGCAATAAATATGAGGTCTCTACTTTAGAGGGTAGTTGAGGAGAGGCATAGGGGTAGGCCTTTGGTGCAGCTACAGTGCCATAAATGGATACTTAAGTGATTAGATAGGTTGTTCAACAAATTCTTTAGGAAAATCATTAGATATCAAACAGTCTGGCATATCTGGTAGAGGTCCCTCATGTTGCTAAATAGTTACTAGTCATAGATATACTACCTCAATATGATTGAGTAGGTGAAGTTTAGAGGACCAGATCTGTTGGGGGTATTAGTAGACAACTACTCTTTTATTTGGTTTAACAGGAAGACATTAGCCCCTAGAGTTTCTTAGTGGTATATGGACAGGGTTAGTTTCAATCTGGTACAAGAAGCTATAAAACTTTTTTAGATGACAAATTATGAAAAGATCCGATATGCCATTTATTTGATGAGAGTTGATACAAAGATTTAGTGGTAGGCACTACAAGACAATTATTAGATAGACACTATAACTTGGGCTAAGTTCAGAGGGGTCTTCGAGAAAGAATTTATGGCACTTGACATTTTGTATGTGCAGGCATAAGAGTACCTCAATTTGAGGCAAAAGCACAAGACTATGAGAAAGTTCTCCATCAGACTTAATACACTGGCTCGATATGCTCCAAGTATGCCTAACACTAATAAGGGAAAGATAGAGATCTTTACCAATGGGATGAGGTCAAAGATAACAAAGGATGTGTTAATAGGAGATAACCCACCTTGATCTTATATAGGGGCATTAGGTAGAGCCTAGAGGTTAGAGACCATGAGATTAAGGATGGCATGAGAGAGAAACTTATTAGAGTAGCCTAGATCTGTAGCCCCAACCTTGAGATATGAGTAAAGAACTTTGAGATATGAGCTGACAGTTATAGGTGGTAATTGTGGGGGTGACAGTTTGGATCTTAGAGGCAAGAGAAACTTTCAGTTTAGAAAGTTTATGAAAAATTAGAAGAGCAAGATGCTAAGGCAAGATAAGGGACCATAATGAAATAACCAATTGAGGTATGATGATCCTTCCACTTGCTATAGGTATAAGTGTAAGCATACAGGTGATTGCACAGGACAAAGATTATGCTATTGATGTAAATAGTTGGGTCATTTTACCGTGAGGTTATAACTACAATATCAGTCTCTATCAAGTAAACTGTTAAGGGAGGTCAGGTTAGGGTTTTTATAGTCATTCAAGCACAAGTTGGGGCTAGCCCATCTATTGTGACGAGTCAGTTACTTTTTCACTCTTATTATTTATATATGTTGATTGATTCTGGTGCTACTCATAATTTTATTGCACGTGGTATCTCTTAGAGGCTAGGATTAGAGCTTATACTCGTTGATAATTTATGCATTGAAATGGCTGATTCAGACAAAATTCTTAGTCATCAGATGCTAGGTGAGATAATGACCTTGAGAGGCAGAGACATGACCAATATGATTTGTCTTAATGGATATGGTTAACCCCATATTTATACATCATATGAATCACGTGCATCCATATTGGATTTGCCTATGATGTCTCAGGTTAAAAGATTACTTCGTACACTAGTATGATCTTACGATAAGTCATTGATTATGATATAATGACCATGTGACTTATCGTTATCAATCATGTTCAAAAAACGGTTCTCTAACTGTTAATCTATACTAATATCTTATGACATGAGCATTATCGTCACCTACACTAATGTCATCTCATGACATTCAACAAAAGTATTTGATATGTATACTATATGATATAATAGCCTAAGTTATGTCACATCTATAGGGAACAATTTGATGACTCAATTTGTGTATTAAGTGACTTATCTAGATAGTTCACATACATACTTTATATCATCGCAAATAAAAAAAACAATTTATGCATATGAACCAAAAGACTACTTTTATTAATAAGTTATAATAAGTGTACATATAAGAAAAAATGCCCTCGAAATTGATAACATAAATGGTTCCTAGGGCATACACTAACAATAGCGTAATTGTATATTGATTTCAATGATTTCTAATATGTTTGATAAGGTATTGTATGTCTGAAATCTGGTTGAATGCGTAAGCTGAATCCTGGAATTCTGACGACACATGCCTATGCGTTATATGACACACAATTGTATAGATTTGGGAAAAACTCTCCCGGTGTGTGACATGTACATAGGTGTGTGTTAGGAGAGAGAACACTTCTGTGTATTTTTGGATATGGGAATATTGCATATACTAATAAAAATAACTATTTTATCGTTGAAAGGGAATAATTATGAGTAAAATAGACAAAAGCCCTATTGAAGGCTATTCATAATGAAAAGCATTATGGGGCACCCGACTATATGGACGATGACATGAACCTCAATCAGAATAGTTCCGAGTCAAAAATACCAATGATGCATTATTATATTCTTATCACCAAGCTATTGTAACACCTATAGGTATGCTCAAGGTTATTTTTATCTTTTTGTTTGAGTTAAGTAATTATGTGTGAGAATTCATTGTGTATGAAACTTGGGATGCACATTCATATAGGGAGGCTACATACCCATATGTGTTGTGGCAAAGGGTAAAATGGTCTTTGTTATGTGATGTGTGTCATTTGACCAAGTATGAACACGACACATGTTTGTGCATGGGTATGCATACCTGCGTCATGTCAGCAAATTTGAATATTGGATGGAGATACGATTTGCAAGGATTTCAAAACGTGGCTTATGTAGTAGCATAATGTTTGTGTGCCTTAAGTACATGTCTGTGTACAGTCATCTAGAAAGAAACTAAAAAACGATTGTACATGCATTTGACTAACTTTTTACTGTAAATTTTATAGAGAAAAGGTGAGGTTTGAATGCTTTGGAAGCCTTGGACATAAATGAGACCTTAGAAGTTCTATCAAAAGCCATATGAAAATTATTTGCACCAACAGAGGAAAGGTAAGTATGAGGTGACCCTTTTCTTTTATGTAATTAGCTACCTGTTTGAAATCGAGATGTGATTTACGTGGATGAATATGTCTAAGATGTTATAATATGATTATGATGTTGAGGATTAAATATTATCACCTGATTGATTGCTATGGAATGTGTTTTAATTAATTGAGATTATGTGATGCTAATTAAATGATAAATATAGATGTATATTGGTTTGATTACATATGTACTGCTATAATTGAATGATGAGAAGAATGAAAACAAGTGGTGAATTAGTCTTATGATATGGTGTATGTGGAAGTGCGGGTAATTGAGTTGTTGTTTTCCTTTTTGTAAATATGTAGTCTTGAGGTGTTAATCTTTTGGTAGTTGAGTGCTGATATGATGTGTGGTTTGTTGGTAGAGTGGCATGGCAAGGAAAGGTTGGATTTGGTTGTCATGATCATGTATTGAGTGATATGTTTTTAGGCTAGATAGTAATAAGTTAATCTATGATTTTAGGTGTTTTAATGCATGTATGACAATCTAGAGGCATGTTCAGTGTGGTTCGCAATGCTTTATGAAAATCTGGAATTGTTTTGTGATGATTTGAGGATTAGAGTTTCATGAGAGGTTGTTACCGAATTGTGGAAATTTTGTGATACATGCCCACGTATATTTAGAGGGAAATTCTCCCCATGTAGATTAACGCCACAAGAGTGTGGATTTAGGAAAATGTACATACTCGTGTGGTATAGGACACACGATTGTGTATCTTGCCCTAAAGATACACATTTGTGTGCTTAGGGTTCAAGCTATGTGAATTAAGAAGTGCATGCCTATGTGTGAAACATACACACCCATGTACGTTTGGGAAAATTAAAATTAAAGAGGTAAATAATTAGTAAAAAGTATATAAAATCTCGAAGCATGATCCTAGAAATAACCATTTTACCCTTATAAGGGAGGATTTCAATAAAAGAATATACAAAGCCCTAATGAAGGCTAATATGGGTGTGCTCGACTATGTGGACAATTTGGACCTTGACCAGAGTGGTTTCGAGTCGAAACCAAAAAATGATGTGATACATATTTAGAACCACTGAGTTGTATACAATGTGGTAGTGAAAGCATCAAGACAGTTTTGTGTGACACTAATACCATTAGATGATTTAGCACCAACGATGGGCGTTAAAGCATCTAAGATGCATGTACGATAATAAGAGGGGCCTAGGGTCTCATTACCTTACGATATGGTATCCATAGCCCTAAGCTAGTTGACACATGTAATAGGTGCACTTTATGATTGACATATAGGATGTCTTATGCTTTCATAGAGCGTTTGGGACACTAATACACATTGTATAGTATTAGTCATTTGGAATAACACCACTATTATGGATTAGACATTAGGCATTATGATATTTTGGATGGGCATCAAGGATGCTAGATAAACCTCCATGTTGACACGAGAATAATAAATACATAACACATGATATGAAATGGTTATTCGAATATACATGCTAAAATAGTGTTGGATGGTTTACTTATTGAGGTGTTTCACTCACATGTTTTGTTTGTGTGGTTTTGCAAGTAGAGCCATGGATACGCGTTATTTAATTAAGTCTGGACATGACATAAGCCCGTGTATTATCAGCAAATTTGAATATTGGATAGAGACGTGTTTTGCAGGGATTTTGGAACATGGCTTTGTTGTGTAACAGCACACACGCCCATATGCCTTAAGTATACACTCGTGCATGGCTATCTAGAAAAAAAAAATAAAAAACGGTTGTAAATGCATTTGACTTACTTTTTACCCTAAATTTTACAAAGAATAGAGAGAGAAAATATGAGGTTTGAGTCCCTTGGAAGCCTTATACATAAATGAGGCTTTAGGAGTTCCATCAAAGGCCACATGAAGATTATTTGGACTAATGGAGGAAAGGAAAGTAGATAGTGACCCTTTTCTTTTATGTGATTGGCTGCCATGTTTGAAATCAAGATGTGATGTACGTGGATGAATATGTCTAAGATGTTATGATATGATTATGTGTTGAAGATTAAATATTATCACTTGATTGATTGATGAGGAATATGTTTTAATTAATCGAGATTATGTGATGCTAATGATATGATAAATATAGATGTATTTTGGTTTGATTACATGTGTACTACTGTAATTGAATGATAAGAAGAATGAAAATTAATGGTGAATTAGTCTTGTGATATGGTCTATGTGGAAGTGCGGGTAATTAAGTTGTTGTTTTCCTTTTTGTAATTATGTAGTCGTAAGGTGTTAATCATTTAGTAGTTGAGTGTTAATATGATGTGTGGTTTGTTGGTAGAATGGTATGGTAGGAAAGGGTTGGATTCGGTTGTTATGATCATGTATTGAGTGATAAGTTTTTGGGCTAGATAGTAATAAGTTAATTTATGATTTTAGGTGCTTTGATGCATGTGTGGCAATGTCGAGGCATGTTCAATGTAGTTTGTAATGCTTTACGAAAATCTGGAATTGTTTAGTGATGATTTGAGGATTGGAGTTTGGTAAGAAGTTGCTAAATTTTGGAAATTCTACAATACGTGCCCATGTGTCTCTTGATACATGTTCGTGTATATTTGGGAAAAAATTCTCCTCGCGTAGATTAACATCATGGAAGTGTGGATTTGGGAACAAGTACACGCTCGTGTGGTCGTGTGTCTTACCCTAAAGATACACACCCGTGTGCCTAGGTTTCAAGTCATGTGAATTAAGAAATGCACACCCATATGTGAAGCATACACATCTATGTATGTTTGGGAAAATTGAGATTAAAGGAGGTAAAGAATTAGTAAAAAGTGTATAAAATCTCGAAGCATATGAGCTTAGAAATGACCATTCTACCCTATAAGGAAGATTTCAATGAAAGAAGATACAAGATCCTAATGACGACTAACATGGGTGTGCCCCACTATGTGGACAAAGACATGAACTCCTACTAGAGTAGTTCCGAGTTGAAACTGGAAAAATGATGTGATACACATTTAGAACCACCTAACTGTGTGTAGTAATGAAAGCATCAGGGCAAGTTTATGTGACATTGATAACTTTAAATGATTTAGCACCAACGACAAGCGTCGATGCATCTGAAATGCACGTGCGACAGTAGGAAGGGCCTGGTGTCTCACAACCTTACAATATGGTATCCATAGTTCCAAGTCGATCGACATATGCAATAGGTGCACTTTATGATTGACATTGGGGATATCTTATGCTTTCATTGAGCATTCGAGACACCAATACACATCATATAGTATTAGTCATTTGGGATGATACCACTGTTATGGATTAGGCACTGGGCGTTATGATATTTTGGATGAGCATTAGGGATGATAGATAAACATTTGTGCTTACGCGAGAATAATAAATACAAAACACATTATATGATATAGTTATTCGGATATACATCCTAAGATAGTATGAGATTGTTTACTTACTGAGCGTGTTTCACTCGTGTTCTATTTATGTGGTTTTACAGATAAAGTCATGGAACAACGAGGTGGCAATGAAGGAGCCAATGGGTTAGCTCGTGGATGTGCATGAAGTCAAGGGCATGGTCATCATTTTACCATGATGTATCTTGGGTTCATTATCTCTATTATGCACATTTTTATGAATAGACTTTTATGCACATTGCATTGTATTGGTTTACCACAAATATGCATTTTATAAATATTTCTCAAACTTTGTTATTTTTATTGTTTAAATAATAAATGCACTTTTAAAAGTGTGTTTTATTTAATGAGACTCATTTAATAATTGTTTTCCACATATACGAGTTTTATTAAGACATGTCTCTTCAGGTGTGTATTCTGTGTAAGAGTATGTGCTTGAAAAGGGCTGTTATAATTATGTGCAGTATATATTCCACCAAACTTAGTACAATGTGGATTAGTCATTGAGCTAAGTGCGATATGACTTGTTATCGAGCTGTGTGGTGTGATGCATCACCGAGTTATATGCACTGTTATATAGCCATCAAGATATGTGTAGAGTGACAATGAAAACAATAAGATTCATTTGTGTGATTGTTTGTGTGACCCCAACCTTAAGCTTGACCAACCCTTGTACCAAGTCCATTAGATAGTTGACATCAAGGATGCCACGAGCTTTCACCAAATGTCGGAAACATCATTTTACATTGTTTGACACAAGTCATTGAAGATGAGAATTATATTGGGAAGAGGCACAGAGTGCCAAATAAGTCGAATGGGCATCGAGGATACCAAAAATACATTCGAAATACCACAACATTGACAGAGTTAGAACACCTGAGAGATAATTAATTATAAAAATGTTATGTACTTACCTACTTACTGAATGTTTTTCATTAACTATGCTCCCTTGTGATTTTACAGGTTAATTCATATAGCAACGAAACGACTACAAAGACAAGGGTTCAATCCAATATATGCTACATGATGCATTTTCATCATTATTGCTATATGTGAATTTTTATTTTTGTATTAGAGCTTAGTCATGCATACTTATGTTCAAATTTTGATTAAGCTACACTTTTGGGGATCGTGGCTATTCATAGTGATTGTGGTTATTATTGACTGTTATTTCATTAAATCAATATTACCAATGATTTAAAAGCTTGGAGTAACATGCTTCCACAGATATATATTTCGGATAGGGATATATAACTGAAGAGGGATGTTACATAAATTATCACATATCTATATACAAGATAAGATGCCCAAAACCAATAATATGAATGGTTCCTAAAACACACACTACCGATGGATTATCATAATTCTAAATTAAAGGAACATGGAATGATCAGATATACTATTGAACATTCATTTTGTACAACTTATTAAAATATTGAGTTATCAACCACAGACTGCTAAATAGAAATTGCTACATAAATAAATTTACAAAGTACCTTTTACAAATATTAATTTTTCATACATTTTGCTTTCAAGACAAGGAAGATCTCAGAACATAACCTCTAGTTTCTCTATAGATTATGCAATGAATGTTCTTACTGTGTTACTGGCTCGGTACTTGGATGGAAATACATGACTTCGATCCGAAAGTTGTAGCAAGCATGATACTGTCACCGAAGCGGTAACACAACACATCCTGCAATTCAACGGAAATAAAAATAAATATGTTAAACACATTCAAACCCACTACACTTGGTTGTGAGATTTTTCCTGCCCTGTGTTGTTAGAAGGCGACGGGTTTCTTTACATTTGAGCCATCTTGGTACCTTCTCTTCCTTTTTTCTTAGCCTGGCACCCAATGAACTAAGACCTCTTCTCATGTAACTCACCACAACTGCCAGAAGCTCCCTGCAGAATACACAAGACATAAGCAACTAATTGAAAACCCTTACAATGGGATCTCTTTAAAATCAATAGGTTTTTAAGTAGAACAAGAATGGCAAATGTCTGCTACCACCAACAGCCAAATTCAGTTGTAGAGAGCTGGGCTGCAAATCATATCCTCCAAGCCAAAGCCCCCTTACCAGGATGTGCATGACACACCCCCAATGAAAGAAGAACTGATATTCTAGTTTTTTTCCATATCAAAGATATCAGAAAAAGACAAGAATAGACCTTCTTTCTCATGTTAATTATAATTGGTCCCCTTATCAACTCCTGTCAAGACAAGACTTAAGAGGCACCATCTACCATATCACAGTGCTGGGTGAAAACCAATCAAATGATCAGAATGATTAGCCTAAGATTCTACAACAATCAAAATATCTAAAACACATACACCCCAACTTAAAAATAGAGACTAAACTTTGTGAAAATAAGAAGAGATAATAGCTCTTTTACTTTCAAGTTATGGAGATAGTGCAGAAATTTAATGAATCTCTTAAGACTTGGAAACACTAAGAGGGTGTTTGGTTTGGGTAATGTTTGATTACTAAAATAGAAAGATTACCTTAAAGATAGATTACTTAGAAGATTACTGAGTATAAATGATTACTATGTTTGATAAAATTTGATAGGTATAAATAATTATTGTATTTGGTTAAAGGTAATAAAAGATTACTAGTAAAATATTTTACTTAAATGCCCTTGAATATAATTATTTTTAAATATTTTTTATATTATTTGTCATATTAATTAAAAATAAATTTATTTTTATCTCAAAAAATTAATAAATAATAATTTTTCTATAATAAATTCAAGATTACTCCAATAATCTTTAAATACCTAAGGTGAAGGTGGTAATCAGATTACCACCTATATTACCTGTCACGTCAACATTGGTAATAGATGATTACTGTAAATATTTTATTACTGACAAACCAAACAAGGGAATAAAAGATAGATTACCAAGGTAATCTTAAAAACCTTTAACCAAACGCACCCTAAGGGGCAAATGAAAGTCCTAAGACAATATATTAAAGGTAAAATTTACTTTTTCAGATATCATATAGTCGTTATGGCATTGAGATTCCAAATACAACATGTTAATTAATATTATAATTTACATGAGAAAATAAGATCTATTCTTGACAAATTCGACTGGATCTAAAAATGTCCAAACTTAATCATTCAATTTTTATTCAAATTCTAAATTGAAGAATCTTTTATAAGGCAAATATGTTCTTTGTTTTCTTTTCTTTTTTCTTTGAAAAATACTCAACACTATGGGGGTTTATGGACAATTATACAATCTAACTTTTATCCTAAATTATCTACCTACCACATAAATACAAGCTACTATAACGACTATACAAATTTCCTTCAATAAACGAAACACCTAACAATAAGATTAGGGGACAATTTCTCTCCTAATTACGAGATAATGGCAACTTCCAAAATATCTTTTCATTCCATAAAACAAAAATTCAACTAAATATTGAGATATGTTGAATATTCTAAATTTAAATTCTGAGATTTGCTAAAAATTCAACATAAATTAATCAAGAAATGCATGCTTTGAAGTTTTCTAGTGACCGGTACTAGAACCATTAAACCAGGTAAGTCAAGTGTTTGATTTTAAAATATCAGCTAAAGAGACTTGAATCTATGCCCTCTTAAACATGGAACCTCTTCTTTTACCACTCAAGCTACCCCTTGAGATCTTGAACCAGGTATGCATATGTTGTTCCTTTATATCATTTACCTCTTTTTTAATTAGGAACTTTTATCTCATAAAGGATAGACAATATTAACAAAGCCAATAAACAGCCAAAAATCCACTCTAAACAAACCCAACCCTTTGCCAACAATAGCAGGTTGATAAATTTGCGCTCAAATGTTGAGAAATATGCAGTCCTAAAAAGTAAAATATATAACTTAATAGATAAAAAATAAAGTATGTTTTGTACTTACAGTGGTGAGCAGGGAGAACGACCGCCATTTACATAGTAAACGAACAAGTATGAATCATAATGCTGACCGTTGATCAAATAAAAACCATGCAACCTTCGCACACACTTGAATGACATTTTCTTGTACAAATGGATGGCAGGATTGTTATAAGATATCACATGCAAGTAAACTGCACGACATGTTGGGATACTTGAAGCATATTTCATGACCTCATGAATAAGGGAAGAAGCTGCAATTATGACATCAACCAAATAATTAGTTATGGGATGACAACAGTTTCAAGAAACATATCATGTTAAAAAAGCTCTACCTATTCCAAGATTTCTGTAAGATTCCACTACTCCCAGTGTCAGAATGTAGACTAGGGTTTGATCTGATTTGGATGAGTCATAACTGAGCAAGTCTGCAATCTGCAAAGGAATGTTGATTTCAATGAATCCCAACAATTCAAGAAACATGATTATCAGTAGATAATGCTTCTAAGTAATTAAGAAAATGAAATATTCAAATGACTCACATACTGTTAGTTGGCACTTATTATAATACAAAATGGTCAAGCATAAAGATATAAATCAGTTTAATCAACCATAAAGGTTTCAATACTAATATTGTCCTTAGAATGTCAATAAAGGATTTGGAATAAGATTTTCCTAAATTATTAGAAATATTTCGATAAAACCACTTAGGACTAGGTGCATCCCATAGTGCTACATCATGGGTATATGACTAGCATCCAGTACTGAGATAAAGAGCCCAGAAATTGGTAAAAGTAATAAAAGCAAGTCATCCTTACACACAAAGAGGACCCACCTCACTTTCTTTAGCCATAACAATTCGTGCAGTAACAAATCCAATAAGTTCATCACTCTGGCCATTAGGTCGGCTACAATCAACAGCTCCCCAAGACACAATATCACGTGAATTCACAACATTCTGAAAAAACTCGGACTCATACCTGAAGAGATGAAAGCTTAATCTTGAAAAGGCAGCTTATACACCTTTAAGAACTGACAAGAAAGCAACAGAGAAGGTTATTTACCTAATAGGAAACGATTCAGCATGGAGTTTCTCTAAAATCAATAAATCTGAGGGCCTTATGGGCCTATAGCATATTGTTGGATGGCAGGCAACTTCTGGATTTACCATTGATAATGTTGTTCTTAATCCCCAACAAAGGAAATATGTGTTTGGAGAAATTAGACATTAACTTCTCCTTCCATTTATGCCACATCAGCCACAGCCATGCACTAGTTGGTAGGAACTGTACAAGGAATTTTACTTACATTAGATCATTATAATTATAGCAATAGCAATATGCATACACAAAGAATAGATAGTATTTAAAAAAATAAAAGGTGGTTGTGCTCAGAAACATTAAATTTAAAAGAGAAGGTGAGCAATGATTCAACAAAGCTTCAAAAAGTTGAAAGATCAGATAGCATTGCTCCTCTTCTTCCATTTGCACAAACTGGGCAACTTTCCCATTAGTTTCATGTATACAATACGTTGTCTTCAAACAATAAATACAACATTTGTTATTCAATAGCCCATTAAATCTTGTAGACTTAGTTACTTGAGAGTTTCAAACTAACTAGTTGCAGTATTCAATATATAGCTTCAACACAAAAACAGGGCATCGAGATGAAAGAAAAGAAAAGGGATGCTTCACAAATCTTTGAAAGAACACCCAGATATATAAAGAACAAAACCTTGTTAATTACAAGAATATCAAGAAACAACATATAAACTCAAAAGCTTTTTTTTTTTGGGTCAACAAGGAACCCTTACTTGAGTCAGACTGCTCCTTTGGGGTTGAATTGACTACATCAAACAATTAAAACTCTGAATCCAATGATCAGCCCCACAATAATTATACTAGGTAAGTCAAAAGTTTAATTTTGATATGTTATCAGTGGTTTTGAACTCATACTCTCTTGTTTAGGCAACCCCTCCTCTTTGCCATTCAAGCTATTCCTAGGGGGCAACTCAATGGCTTTGAAGTCTCTTATTTATTATAAAAATAAACCAAAGATGAATTATTATAAAACAAGATAATAAATTCCCAATAGAAATGAAAAATTTCCTTAAATAAAAAGAATTTCTAAAACCAAGTAAAGTCCTTATTTCCTAAGACAAAAAGAAAAAATTCAAAATTGTAATTAAATCAAAACATTGGCTTTAAATAGTCAACTTGGTCTCCACCATTTGGTCCAAGATGGAAATAAGACGCTCTCTAATTTTAAGAACTAGTTACACTAATGCAGACTCTACTTAGAGTCGTCCTTCCACTATTTTTGACTCAAAAATTCAAACCCGTTTGTTGAACAAGATTAGAACACTAGGGCCCTCACTGAGTCTTACAAACCTTTGGGAAGCAAGAACCCTTGGACTTTTACTGAGTAGGTGCTAAAGCACAAACCACAAACCTAACAACTCAAATGCTCTCTCATGTGACACTTCTTTTTAATTTTTTGATCACCAATTTACATACTTTTGATATATTTGATGGCAGTTCAAATCATCCTCACTAATATACAATCATTTTTCAAGGTAGAGCTAACAATTAATGGATTCTCAAATCATAAGTCATTATATTTCATAATTCAGAATCTACACCTACTAATCTTTCTCTACCCACACAATTTCATGTCAGTCACAGTCACTTACCAGCAAAAACTTCATTATAAACACCTTATAGTTCATAATATGATTCCAGAGCTTTTAGCTAACATTTGAATGAAACCCACAAAATAGTAAAAACTTAAAGATCAAATTAGCTGCATTAAGATACTAAACACTACCTCGCAGTCTGCTTTCCCAGGAACGTAAGAAATACATAAATAAATAAAAAGATTTGAACTTTATAATTCATATATTCATTATTGTTTTTCCTAAAGGTTAGCACTCAACAATAGCTTCTACACTTTACCCACATTAAACAAACAAATAAACACACAAAAAATTGCCAAAATTGATAATTAATCATCCATATGCACAATAAAGCATGAAATCATTAAATAAGATCAACAAGACTGCTTGAAAATGAACTAAACTTCAAGAAAATTGAAGTTATAACACTGATTATTCCAATTTGAGCTCAAATTGAAGTACGGCGTTTCAAGCCCCGTAACAAGTGAAGATAATAACAGCCGAACCCTAACATAAATCGTGGATTATTTAGCACAAATCCGATCCTAAAAATTGGAAACTAAGAAATCAAATAAGATGAAAACATACCACAAAATCGTGGGGAAGAACAAACCCACATTCGAAGCCTAATCACACGATAATAATGATATTAATCAATCAACAAGTGAAAAAATAAAGAAATAATAAAAGAAGAAACAGAAGGAAAGCAAAGTAAATATACCCAATCGGGGATCGTGACGAGAGTTGAGTAAGGGAGAAAAGAAAAACAGCGTTCTTTAACTTTGCATGAGGTTCCGCTTTTTAGTTTCTCAGAATTATGGGTGTTCAATTCTATCGGGTAACTTGGGCCGTTAAAATGAATTTGAGACCTCATTTTGTTGGCCCCATAAAATTTGGAAAATGTTTAAACCGCTCTCAGGAACCAACTATATTACAATAATCCTCCTAAAATCTATTTAATTCAATTTAAACCCCAATGACAAGGTCATATACTAAAGGAAAATGACTTTGATGCCCGATATATTGTATATATGACTTTCATTTAAAAAAAATTAAACCCTATATGTATACAAGTTGTTGGAAAATTTAAGCATGCCAAAAAAATAAAAAACATTCTGTTAAATTTTATAAATAGAAATGCATACCTGAATTTGTTTTTGTGACGAAAGCAATCCGGATATGGTACAAGGTGTTGAGTTAGTCATTTTCACAGCCCCATTTGCCCGAGTACTACAATCCTTGGGAGAATTTTTCTGTGTATTTTTTGTGCTATAGTTTCTGGGAGGAGAAGAAGGAAATCTTCTCTATAAATGAAATTGCGTTAACTTTTCCTGCGATGACAATTTTTGGATATTTAAATAATAGTCCAATTGACATCCATTTACCTAATAATTATGTTGGCAGTTTTGAGCATTTGGGTAGGGTCAACTTGTCATGGGTGGATTCGGATCTAATATCTCTCATTTACATATGAGGGAAGACCCAAATCAAATATTTAGGCATAAAAAAAATCTTATATGATAGTACATTTCATATTTACAAATATGTCATGTGACCTCGCGAGCAACCTACACTTGGAAGCTAAATACTATGTATCTATTAAAAATATTATTATCATTTCAGTCTGAATAAAATATTTAAAAGCGTGTTTATAGTTCCTTTAACTTACTCGATAACACTAGCTCCCTTTAATCTTTCATTTATAATTGTGTTATTTTCTTGTATATCCATGATTAAATCCATTCACTTATATGAATGACAAAATTGACTGACCAATGGACACATGTAATATATAAGTCTTCCTCTTTTACTCAAAATTCTCAATTTAAACTTAATTCTAGTTATGTTCCATAGACTGAATTGTGTGTGACTATAGGTGTCAAGCTAAGATAACAAATTAAGAGTAAACATCGAATAACAACAAAGAGTCAAAAGGTACCAACATGAGGTAAACCTCATAAAGTCTCACATAGTAAGGCAATAGAGATTTATCCTCTCACTACTTCAAATGGTTGTTTTATTTATGCACACATAGTATAAATCATATGCTACAATGTATAATTTCTCAAATGTCATCACTAACACTATGCAGATCTTAGTTCAGATGGTTATTTCATTTATGCACACATAGTATAAATCATATGCTATAGTGTATATTTTCTCAAATGTCACTACTAACACTGTACAGATTTTAGTTCAGTCATTGCACCCAATGCCTAACTTGAGTTCTTAATTATCTTTACACTTGTAGGTATTTTTATTTATAGTAAGAACTCACATATGACATTCACGAGTTATTGGATATGGGAATCCAAATCAACCATTTTTAAATGTAACTATTCATGACCTCATCTTGATTGATCATCAAGACAACATTTTAGCTTCGACAAATATTTTCTCGAGAAACTTGTCTCAAATTGGCACTCTCTTAGTGTTGCTTTTCTTAAGAATAATGTCTCATCTTAGCTCGATTTTTTAGCGCCAAGACGATTGCTCATGTGAGTGCATCAATCTCTTACTTGTGTGATATTGTAATCTTGTTGAGCCAAAAAACAATGTGTACGCAGTGAAAACCCAAGAATTTCGGGATGCAAGTTCAAAACAAAATGAACTTAAATTTATGGTTTTCGATGTTATATCACCAATGCAATATATAAGCTCAACAACTTATTAGTCATCGTTTATGTAATCAAGAAGTTTAACATGTGTAAGATATGCATCTCTTAAAGCAAGTTCGATCAAAGGATCAGTGACATACTATGCACAAAATTATGATGTATGCTTATTTTCCTCTTGGAAATGATGCCTCTTAAAGCATTATGTTTAATGTCAATATGTTTAGTTATTCTACAAAACTTAAGATATTTTATAAAAACTATTGAACTAATACATTCTGATGTATGCAAACCATTTGGTGAAATGGCAAGAGGTGGTTTTCAATACTTCATCACTTTTACCGACGATTATTCAAGGTATAGGTAAATGTATTTAATGAAGGCCAAAGGACTTATTCCCACACAAAGTGTGCTGCTTTTTTAAGTTCCTACTCTTTAACTATGAAAATCTCAAATACCCACCAATGGAGGGTTAAGTCTATTAGTTTCAAGGGTAAAATTGTCCTTTCATCTGTAATTTTTCAATACTTCATCACTTTTACCGACGATTATTCAAGGTATAGGTACATGTATTTAATGAAGGCCAAATGACTTATTCCCACACAAAGTGTGCTGCTTTTTTAAGTTCCTACTCTTTAACTATGAAAATCTCAAATACCTACCAATGGAGGGTTAAGTCTATTTGTTTCAAGGGTAAAATTGTCCTTTCATTTATAATATTACAAATAAATTAAAATTTATTTTTCAGTATCACCATGCCATTGGTGCTATTGTCGATGATGAAGATTCCCTAATGCATTACCATGCTCCAGCGGTTTTTCTTCCTTTTTCTAGAACGTTGGCCAACAAAAATCTTATTTGGAAAGATGATCATCTTCCTAGATGAAGACAAGATTGGACGTCCAACTGAGAGAAAAGAGATCACTAGAGGAAGAGGAATCTTCGGAAGGGAGAGGTTATTAGCAATAGCATCAGAGATGGTGTCAGAGTTTAAAAACTAAACCCTATAGAGGGAAATGTCATTTTTTAACACTTGGATTGTGAGGGAAATAGTTAGTTTTTAGGGTTTAAAGAGGGAAAAGAAATAATATTTTAAGGGGTTAGAATTCCATTAATTTTAACCGACCATTGGTGGGTTAATGAGATTTTTAAAGTTAAGGGTAGGAATTTGAGATAAAAGTATATTTTGAGTGGGAAATAGTCTTTTGGCCATTTAATGCAATACAAATCTAAATTCTTTAAAAAGTTTAGAGAATTCAAGAATGAAGTAGAGAACCAATCTAGAAAGAATATTAATGTCATATAATCAGATCGTTAAGGTCAATATTTGAGTATGAAATTTCAAGACTACCTGAAGGAAAATGGAATCATATCCCAAATTTCAAGACTACCTTAAGATAAGATTGGACGTCCAACTGAGAGGAGAGAGATCACTAGAGGGAGAGGAAGCTTCAGAAGGGAGAGGTTATTAGCAATAGCATCGAAGATGGTGCCAGAGTTTAAAAACTAAACCTTATAAAGGAAAATGTCATTTTTTAACACTTGGACTATGAGAGAAATAGTTAGTTTTTAGGGTTTAAAGAGGGGAAAGAAATAATATTTCAAGGGGTTAGAATTCCATTAATTTTAACCGGTTATTGGTGGGTTAATAGGATTTTCAAAGTTAAGGGTAGGAACTTGAGATAAAAGTATATTTTGAGTGGGAAATGGTCTTTTGGCCATTTAATGCAATACAAATCTAAATTTTTTAAAAAGTTTAGAGAATTCAAGAATGAAGTAGATAACTAATCTAGAAAGAATATTAAAGCCATATGATCATATTGTTGAGGTGAATATTTGAGTATGAAATTTTAAGACTACCTGAAGGAAAATGGAATCATATCCCAAATGACTTTTCCGTATACACCATAATATAATGGTGTATCAGAAAAGAGGAATCGTACCCTATTAGATATGGTACGATCCATGATATGTTTTACGAATCTATCGACATCATTATGAGGATATGTATTGCTTACTGCTGCATATATTCTGAATAAAGCACCTTCCAAATTAGTTCAGAAAACACCGTATGAGATGTGGTATGGTAAGTGTCCTAGTGTCAATTATCTTAAAATTGGGGAATGTCCAGCTTATGTTAAATTAATTAAAACTGATAAGTTGGATGTCAAGTCTTAAAAAGCTTGGTTCATAGGATATCCTAAAGATTGTTTAGGATATTACTTTTACGTCCCAACTAATTAAAAAATTTTGATAAACAAAAGTGCACACTTTTTGAAAGAGTTCTTGTAAAAAGGAGGTGTAAGAAGAAAAATATAGCTCAAAGAAAATTTTGAAGAGCCTTAAATCAAACAGGCCAGACCCATCCAAGAGAGTCCTTTTAGCAGAGCTCTACATTTGATGTACCAATTTCAGTTCAAAGATTTTCTAGAGTATCCAAGTCCCCAAAAAGATATGAATTTATTCATAAACAAGATTTTGAATCTTAGTTAGTGGGAGAAATAAATCATAATGATGATCTTAGAAACTATGAGGAAGCAATATTGAATATTGATTTAGGTAGATGGCCAGAAGCAATGAATTATAAAATAGAATCCATATTTGCTAATCAAGTTTGGACACTTGTTGATCCATCAAAAGGAATTGTTCCTATTGGTTGTAAATGGGTCTTCAAGAGAAAGATTGGCAAGGATGGATAAGTAGAGACCTATACATTTAGAAGCAAGGGTTAGATAATAAGGAAACTTTTTCACCTGTGGCTATGATTAAATCCATATGAATAATACTAACTATCGCAACATACCATTATTATGAAATTTGGTAAATGGATGTCAAGACTATGTTCCTTAATGGATTCATTGAAGAAAACATGTATATGGAATAACCCATAGGTTTTGTATCCACTTCTAAAAGACATAAAGGACCCAAGTTGCATCGATCCATTTATGGATTGAAACAAGCTTTTAGAAGTTGGAACATTCGATTTGATGAAATAATCAAATCATTTTGTTTTGAAAAAATCTAGATGAACCTTGTGTTTGCAAATAGGTTAAAGATCATGTTATTACATTTCTCATATTGGCATGATGAATAAGGTTAAGATTTGGTCATCTAGAACCTTCTCAATGAAAGATTTGGGAGATGTTACATATGTCCTTGGAATTTGTATTTATAGAGATAAAACCAAAAAAATACTTGGATTATGCCAATAATTGTATATAGAAAAGTTGTTAAAAAGGTTCAATATGAAAAACTCAAAAAGAAGACTTTTACCCTTCACTTATAGTCTTCATCTTTCTAAAGATATAGGTCCAAAGACCGATGAAGAGTGACAACAGATGCGTAATATACCTTATGCTTTGCCTATAGGTAGACTCATGTACGTAATGTTATATACAAGGTCTGATATAGCATTTGCTATAAGTGTTACAAGTAGATATCATGCCAATCCAAAGGAAAAACATTGGCCAACTATAAAATCAATCTTTAAATACTTAAGAAGGACTAAGGATCTTGTTTTAAGTTATGGGTATTCAAAGTTAAACATTCAGGGATACTCAGACTTTGATTTCCAACTAGACATTGATGATAGAAAGTCTATGTCAAGGTTTATTTTTATTTTTAATGGGGATACAGTTTGTTGGAAAAGTTCTAAACAATCAACCACAACTAACTCTATTATAGAAGTTGAATATATTATTGATTCAGAAGCTACAAAAGAGGTTGGATAGATATACAAGTTCGTATTTGAACTTGATCTGGTTCTAAACATGGCTTATCCGATAACCATGTTCTATACTACACAAGCAAAGGAACCAAAGACATATCAAAAGTGCAAACATATTCAACGAAAATATCACATTTTAAGAAAATTCATTGGAACTTGAGAGATCATAACTCAAAAAATACCGTCAGTAGATAATGTTGTTAACCTCGCTAATTAAGGCGATAACACTAAAGCAGTCGGGCCATTATCTTAAGAAGATGGGTATGCAATACAACAGTGAATGACTCTAGTGCAAGTGGGAGTTTTGTTAGTGTATGCCCTAAGAACCATTTGTATTGTCGATTTTAAGGCATTTCATCTTGTATATAATCTTTTAAATAATTTATTAGTAAAGAAGTAGTTTTTTTGTTCATATGTATAAGTTGTTTCCTTTATTTTACTATAATATAAAGTATGTGTATGAACTATTCAGATGACTCACTTAATACAAATTGAATCATCAAATTGTTCCTTATGAATGTGATATAACTTAGACAATTATATCACATAGTAGGTATACTGAATATTTTCATTGAATGTCATGAGATGACATTAGTGTAGGTAACAATGAAGGTTATGTCATTAGGGTATTAGTATAGATTAATAGTTAGAGAACCATTTTTCGAATATAACCAATAACGATCAGTCACATGACATTAAATTGTAATCAAGGACTTATCATAAGATGGTACTAGTGTATGAAGTAATCCTTTGACCTGAGACATCATGACAGATCTAATATGGATACGTGTGATTCATGTGGTGTATATATATAAAGTTAACCAAATCTCTTAAGACAAGCCATACTGGTCATGTATTATTTGTATATGGAAACAAATGATGGTCAAGATAGGATCTGTTGACCTAGAAAATATTAGGTTTTGAATATCTACTGATTCAATCTAGATTCGAGTTTTGAAACAAACATCGATAAATATTAGAAATCAAATCTTTGACTATAGTATAATGTAAGTCATACGAAGGATATTCGTTATGATATGTTTCGAATGTTTAAATTGATGATTCGTAAAGAATTAAAATTAGGACTTTAACAATCTATAAGTCCAGAATCAATCTAAATTGGACAATAGAAAGATATTACCTACATGGAATGTACGATTGAAGATATTAGGTTCGAAGGAGTATTTCTTCATCGTGGTTTAGGGGCTATGACACATTGCTAGATGTTTACCATAGCTGTTAAGCTTCCAGTGCACTTTCGAATCGTTTGAAAAAGGACTCACGGCTACGCCATGGTGACCCTAAAGGGTCACACCAATCAACCAAGCTTTCTAAAGAGAGGATTAATTATCCAAAGATGACTAGTACCTTTTGAAGGATAATGAAAATCATATAAAATGTTATATGAGTGTAAAAAATAACATTTTAAAAGTTAAGATGTTAGTAAGAAGAAATTAAGGTGGCTAAGATATTCATTTGATATACATGTACGGTAAAACTTCAAATTATGAATTTGTTGGGCCAAATAAGAATTTTGAAATTGTAAAATAGGCCACCATTATATAAAATACATTTTAGTTCATTTTGAACTAACTAAGCATTTTTGCACTTTACTTTCTCTCATAAAACAAACTAAAAGTTCTTCTTTCTCTCTAAGATTTGGCTTGGAATGTGTACTCCATTGGAGGTTTTTCAAGTGAGGAGCTTAATCCATCATCTTATATCTTGATAAGAGACAAATGAATAGGTAAAAGTTTAATCATTCTCTTATATGTCTTAATCATGCTTTGATTCTTGTTTTACCTACATGTATGACATTCTTTGCATCTTCTTCTTCACCTATTATTTTCAATATCTAGCAACCTCAAATTAAATGATCATATGCACCCACAGTGTTTAGAGGATTTTTGGAGCAACCATCCATTTGGATTTCCTTTGGTTAGGTTTGTCCAATAAGCATGTCTACAATGTGCAACCATGTATTACACCAAGCTGTCTACAAAAGCTTTGACATATGAGAATTGTCACCACTATTAGTGGGGTCACTTAACATCACTTAAAATGTACATAAGGTTTTCATGATTAGTCATTTAATCCCTTCATCACAGTTCTACCATTTTAAAGGCATATTATTAGCACAATCATATAAAAGGACACATATGAATTGAATAACAATTAGATCTATCCTTTATTAATTAATGAAATGTAAAATTACAGTTATAAATGCTAAATCAATTTACTCTAAGGCTCTTACCCTAACACGAGAGTGACAAATCTTTTATTGATCAATCATAGCCTCCATGTATCTCATGAGATAGTTGATTACTATATTTATAGTTCCTCAATTATGGTGGCACGTTAGATAACGTTAAAACATACCGATCCTTACACAAAATGGTCTAACAACCTTATGTCAAAAGATCACATATACCTATGGTGTTTAGTGGATTTATTCCATAGACACTAGAACAACTATCCATATGGATATCCTCTGATTGGGTCAGTCCAATGAATAAGTTTATAATGTGCATCTATGTGTTACACGAGCTGTCTACAATAGCTTTAACACATGAGAATTATTGCCACTTTTAATGGGGTCGCTCAATACTATGATAATTTCATCATCATTTCATGTGTCTTTTCATTACAATGTTGAGATTACGAATATTTCTAGAATGGCCACTTAATGTGTATATAAAGTTCTCATGATTAGTCATTTAATCCCCTCATTATAGTTTCACTATTATAAGGGCATGTTATTCATACTATCATATAAATAAACAACATATGAATTGAGTAACAACTAATCCTTTTATTAATGATTAAAATAAAATTACTTTCACAAATGCCAAATTTGATTTTCTCGAAGGCACTTACCTAACAAACCAAGTTTTTACCAATTGCAAGTTTGATATGTCATTTCTAATAATCAATAAGTTATCGATATATAATATCAGAAATGTAATCACACTCTTATTGATCTTCTTATACACACATGTTTCATCCTTATATTTGATGAATTTGAACTCATGAATAACTTTACCAAAATGAATATTTTAGTTTCTTAAAGCTTATTTAAGTCCATAAATAGACTTTTCTAGCTTGACATACTTTATCTACTTGTCCAACAAGAGTGAAACTATAGGGTTTGGTCATATAGACATTCTTTACAAGGTTACCATTCAGGAAGGAAGTCTTGACATCTATTTGAAAGATTTCATAATCATAGTATGTAATTATAAGAAGCATAATCTTAATAGACTTAAGCATGATGACTAATGAAAAGTTTCATCATAGTTAATACCATACTTTTGAGTGAAATCTTTGATAATCGATTATGCTTTATAGGTATGTACGTTACCTTATGTGTTAGTTTTCTTTTTGAAAACCCATTTGCACCCTACAGGTTTTACCCTTTCAGGCATCTACTAGAGTCCCTACTTGGTTCTAGTACATAAGGTCTATTTTAGATTTCATGACATCCAACCATTTATCAGAATCTAGACTTGAAACAACCTCGTCATAGATTTTAGGTTTGTCATCATTCATGACCAGTACATCACTATATTGAGTTAGGAGAAAACCAAATCTTTTTGGCTTATGACATACTCGTATAGACCTACATGGCTTTTATATGTGTTGAGATTGGTCTACCTGAAGTGAAGGAACTTCCTTATCATGATCAACCATCTGTGATAGCATATCGCCTTGTTTAACATTCTTGGTATTTTATGATTCAGGAACTTCATTAAGTTCCACCCTCATTCCATTAAACCTGAGAAATGGGTGGGCTAGGCCAAGTGCAGGTCGGATTAATGTAGGTATGGGTAAAATGAGTGCGAGTAAAAAATAGGCCGACTTATATAGGTAAAGAATATGAAGGCTCATACCCAGCCTAATAGATACAGGTAAAAACGTAGGTTACCTGTATATTTGAGATTTTATTATTTTTAAATTTGTAAATAAAAAATACATTAGTTTTTTGTGAAATGCAATAATATATGTAAATTATTATCGAGAATTTGTATTATGAAATTACCAAATTTTTAATTTAATTAAAATTTTTAATCCAAAATCTACTTTAAATGACACCATTTTTCACTTATTGCATGTATTGAAGAAGAACAAAGACAAACCACTATTTGAAGCTTGCAAAAAATCAAAGAAGTTAACTATTTTTTGTTTTTTAATGAGAACAGTGAATTTAGAGAAGAGTGGTGTGCAATTATGAAAAGAGTGAAGCAACAGGTGTTGAGTAAAGAAGACGAAGAGTTGACTGTCATTGAGTTAAAGGCAAATAAATGATATTAGATAGTATAAATAAAATAAGAAGGTGAACAGGAGACAAAGGGTTGTGTTTAGTAAACTTAGTTTAAAGTTCTAATTAACAATTAACGGTGTAGATTTAATTTGTTAGTTTTGCCAGCTGGATTAGAAGTAATATAAAAGGTGATGTACAAATATTTTTGTTAAGAAAATTTCAACTCTTGAATAAAAGAGAATAAAATTTCAATCTTCTTGTGTTTCTGGTTGTCACAAATATTGAGTTAGATTTTGGTAGTTTTTTTAAAAAAAAAAGCCTTTATCATTTTTTAATTTTTTCGAGTGTACCTATGAGTACACCTGTCCTACTCGCAAAAAATAATGTTTTATGGGTATGGGTTTAAAAACCTATAACCCACACTCATTTTATAAGCAGATAGTCACGGGTTATATAAGTGATTTGTCTACTTTGTTAGGTCTACCACCCACTAGTTCTCCTAAAAAAAAATTCCTTCGTAAGAAACAAAGACTTTTTGCTCATTTGGGTAGTAAAAGTAGTATTCCTTAGTAACCTTTGGGTATCTCACAAAGATACACTTTTCAGACTTAGCACTCAGTTTGTTCAAAGTCAATTTTTTGACATAAGTTTCATAGCCCTAAATCCTCAAGTATTTAGATTGGGCTTTCGTCTAGTCCATAACTCATATGGAGTTTTATTCATAGATTTAGATGGGACAAAGTTTAGTGTATAGGCAATATCCTTAGAATGACATAGGTAGATTGATAAAACTCGTCATAGACTTGACCATTTCCATCAAGGTCCTATTCCTCTATTTAGATACATCATTATGCTATAAAGTACTAAGAGGAGTGATTTAAGATACTATCTAATTTTCCTTTAGGTATTGTTTAAATTCAGTACTTATGTATTCATCTTTTTAATCACTTTAGAGGATTTTAATTTGTTTCTCAAGTAATTTAGCATTCAGGCTTGTGTTTCATCAAAACCACATACATATATCTACTAAAGTCATCAGTAAATGTGATGAAGTAGACTTTTCCATATTTGTTATGCACTATCATAGGCCCATACACATTACTACATATGATCCCTAATAGTTCATTCACCATTTCACTGTGTCTAGGGAAGGGTACTTTGATAATTTTACCAAATAGACATGATTTGCATTCATCATATGACTAGAAGTCAAATGATTGGAAGATTCTTTGTTTAAGAAGTCTTAATATACGTTTCAATCCTATATGGTCCAGCCTAAAGTGCCATATATATATGGTATTCAAATCATTATATTTTAATAGTTTATTATTTTACACATTGAGAATTTCATCATCCAATTTTAGAATATATAAAAACCATTATGCAATTTAGTTCCATAAAGAATATTATTTAAGTTAATGGTTATAATACCACTAGCAATCTAAAATAAATATCCCACTTTGTCTAAAACAAACACAAAAATTAAGTTTCTAGAAATAGAAGGTACATAACAACACTCAATTCTAAAACTAGCGTACTGGGCAACCTATGATAATAAATCTCTACGACTAATGCAAGAACATATGTTCCATTTCCAACACGTTGGCTTACCTTTCATTTGGCGAGTAATCTATTCTGCCACAATCCTTCATATCAGAACAAATATGATAACCACATCTTGTGTTTGCAACCTAAGATGAACAAGGATAATAGTTTATCTCGATGACAAACACACCTAAAGTAAAGACTTCAGCTGCTTTTTTCTTCTTGTTCTCTCAAAAGGCCTTGCAATATCTCTTCTAGTGACCTACCTTAGCATAATAGAAGTAGACAACCTTTCGCTTCCTTACACTACTTATAGGTTGAGTAACAGTATGAGGTTGCTTCTTCGTTTTGGACTTAGAGTTAACCTCAACTTTGTTGTTGCCTTTGGCCTTGACTTTTGATGCATGGGCTTCAACCACAAGCAGATTTGTCAAAGCTACCTTTTGTATTTCTTATTTAACTTTTCTAAGCATATATAACAATTCTTTAAGGGTTTTCTTTTTTTGTTCATGTTAACATTTATAATGAAATTAGCCTATGATTTAGGGAGAGATTTCAACACTAGATCAATGGTAAGCTAATTATCCATAATGAAGCCTAAGCTCACTAACTGTTTAATGTAGCCAATCATTTTGACCACATGAGAGCCAACTTGTCCTCTTGTAGAAAGTTTAAAATCAAACAACACACTTGACACCTTATATCATTTAGCTCTCACACGAGTGCCATATGGATTGCTCATCCATTTCCTTATGTTGATTTTGAAGCTCAGGTGACATGGAAGTCAACATTGTTGGGTTTTAGGGCACAGTAACTAGTAGTATAATGAAATTAAAAATTTTAAAAAATATATCACCCTTCAGGTGACATGGAAGTCAACATTGTTGACTAGGACCATCCAGTACCAATATTGCCTTTAGGCATATTCATAGGAGGAGACAACCCTTCAAATTCTTTAACTACAAATCACTCTGAAATTCTTGTCTTTCTTCATTTTTCGCCACAATCTCATCTAATGCATTCACTATTTGATATCTAACATCACAAGGAACTTTAGTGCATGGACCAACAACTATTTTTTTCTCAGCCAAATGTTGTTTCATTCTATATATACCACCTCTCTTAGTTGTCTTACCATAATATAAACAATTCAACATCTTTCTTCCATTCTCATCTACACTCTTAGAAACATGTGCTTAAGCAATATCACCTTTCACTCGATATGGTGTCAAAGAAACCCCAGGTCCAGATGATGATATACTTCCATTTTACCTATCTGTTGCATATAAAAATAACAATAAAATTAGAATACCAATGAATATATATATATATATTCATTAAATATATACTAAGTGTTAAAAATAAAAAACTTTTATAATTTTAACATACATAAAAATTGTCATACATTGATTTATTATATATAAATAGGGTATCACAGAAGTTTGATAGTCAACTTTCAAATTTTTAGAAACTAATCACATTACGAATGAAATACATTCAGTTTCAGACAAACAATACAGATACATAATAAAATTATAAATTAATAATAAGTCAATAAAAAATTAGCAATAACATATTGAATTGACAAAAACAATAAGTTAATTACAAAATTAACAATAACAAATTGACCTATTATTAAACACCAAAAATTATAACATAAATTGACAAGCACCAAAGCCATAACACAAATTGATAAGCACCAAAAGCTAAAACCTATTAATTTAAAATTTAAAATGTCACAATGTTAATGTACTATGCATTATTTGACCACATTATTAGAAGAAAAAATTTAAAAAAACACTATACAATATGCTTCAGAGTTGAAAGAAATAGTATATAAAACAAACCTTTTAATTTCAACAAACCATTTACAAAGCACAAGCAGACTTAATTTAAATATTGTTTGAACTTCAAAACAATATATAAAGTTTATATATAGTTTATAAAATTGTGCCTACAGAATTATAAACAGTGTTGCTGGCTGAGTCATCAGATAGTAATTTAAGTAAATTATGTAATAGAATTTTTTTGGCAGGCTTAATATTATAAATAGTGTTGCTAGCTGATCCTTGCAAATAGTAATAATCAGGCTTAATATTATAAACTATATATTATATATAGTTTGAAGTTTAAACAAATAGTAATAATCACGACAAAAGCAAGGAACTTTGAAGTTCAAAGTTTGAACTTCAAACAAATTTCCAAATATAAACAAATAGTTCACAACGCCTTACAAAAGACCAGTCTGTCGTTGTTGCTATTGATGTATAATCACCGGTCACAGCAGCAATAGGAACTCGTTGTCGTCAGCTGTCATTGGAGCCTGAGAAGTTACCGTGAAAGGTTCCAAATATAGCCCTAGATACTTTTGTCTTATGAGCCTATGATTGAATCCAACACCCCTGGACGTCGTCGTCGTCGTTGACAGACGTTTAAACGGTCGCTGGAAAGAGTTGAATCACCGAAGAGAAGTTGGACAATGTCGTCGCCTGTAGGAACTACGTTTCTGCTGTATGCATAACAAGGAAGAAGAAAGTAGAAACGAAAAAAAAATTTATTTTATATGCAAAACCTTAAACCGAAAACAGCCTAAACCAGGTTGGATCGCGGTTCAGGTGCGAACTGGAGGTTTGACCGTGGTCTAATCCGATTCTAAAGTTAAAACAGTTATTTCTTTTATAGTATTCGTCTACAGTTTTAGTTCACGGTCCGATTGGTTCAACCAACCTATTTGGTCTAATTTTGCATTCCTTGGACATAGAAGGTTTGCAAAAAAAAATTTTAAACCACTCTAATTGAACATTTCTACAACTGAAACTTTTTAATTATTGTCTATTTTTATTATTATTTATGGTTGTTGTTGTCATTGTTAATATTGTTATTTACTACTATTACTGTTATTTATTTTTGTTGTGCTTCTACAAAGTAATAATCTCTTAGTAAATTTATTACTAGTGTTTCAATTATATGGTTTGTAAAGTTTGCTCTAGAATTTGTTATGATGTATAATTTAATTTATTGTTAATAACCTATTCACCCTCCTCTAGGTTCACATTAGCCATGACAAGAGTATTTAACAAACACTTTACCTATGAGTTAACTTGACCAGTTGACTCACATCCATCATTTGGCCTTGCTCGATTAGATTCCTAAGTGGGTCTAGTCAAAGCCATGCAGTGTATTTGCATTATGTTGCATGGCACTATGCATACCAAATGATTCCAATTAAAACATATTATACGTTTCTCTTTTTCCATGATCTTAGAATTATTATTAAACGAATCTTACGTCTTGGTTCATATAAACCTTTTAATACGTGTGACCTAAAAGCTCTTTATCAAACTAGTAGTGTCTAAATTTTGGTCAAATTTAGACACAGACTAAGATTAGCCTATAGTAAAGCGTCATAGCCACTTGAATAATAGAGTGTCAGCAAACATCTCTTTAAGCTTTTACAACATCATAATTACATACAATTCAATCCTTTTGGCCAACTAATATTTCTCAAGGTTGAGACATAGAAGTGTGTCTATCTCAATAGTTCTTTGATATGAGCTAATACACATTAATGACTTATACGAATTAGGCTACAACATTACCCTATTGTGGCCACAAATTCAAACAGTCATGAATGTCTTTTAACATTCATATATAAGATATCTTCTTCTATGCTTAGGAGTGATGAATTCTTTATTAATCAACCATTGCCCCTGTGTATCTTATGGTATGGTCATTCACTACCTTTATAACACCCCTATTATGGTGGTACATTGGATAATGTCAAACTATATTTATCCTTACACGATATGGTCTCGTAACTTCAAGTAAAATGATCACATGCACCTGTGGTGTTTAGAAGATTTGTTCAATAGACATTAGAACAACCATCTATATGAATATCTTCTGGTGGGGTTAGTTTGATAAACACATCTACAACGTGTATCCATGTGTTAAAAAAAGCCATCAATAAATAACTTCAACATGTAAGAATTGTCACTACCTTTAGGTGAGGCCGTTTAACACTATAATAATCCCATCATTATTACATGTGCCCTTGGTCATTGTAATATCAGGATTATAGACATTTTTAGAATAGCCATCTAATGCATGCATAGGGAGTCAAGGTAGGTACCCTAGAGCCGACTGATTTAGCATTTGTAATTGTAATTTTACATTTCATTAATTAATAAAGGATCTAATTGTTATTTAGTTCATATGTGTCTTTTTATATGATTGTGTGAATAACATGCACTTAAAATGGTAGAACTGTGACAAGGGAATTGGACAACTAATTGTGGGAACCCTATACATAAGTTAAGTGGCCATTCTAGAAAAGTTTGTAATCTTGACATTACAATTAACAAAAAACATGTAATGATGATGTGATTATCATAATATTGAGCAACCCCACTGAAAGGTGGCAACAGTTCTCACATGTCAAAGTTATTCATAGATAGCTTAATGCAACACATAGGTACACATTATAAACATGTTTATCAGATTGACCCCATAAGAGGATATCCATATAGATAGTTTCTATAGTGTCTATGGAACAAATCCTTTAAACACTATAGGTATATATGATCCTATGAATTGAGGTCGCCAGATCGTCTTGTGTAAAGATTGGTATGGTTTGGCTTTATCCAACATATCGTCATAATTGAGATATCATAAAGGTAGTGAACGACCATATTATGAGATACATAAAAGCTATGGTTGATAAATAAAGAATTCGTCACTCTTGAGCATAGAATAAGATATCTTATATGGGAATATTGAACGACATTAATGACTACTTGAATCTATACCCATAGTGGGATAAGGTTATAACCTAATCTATATAAGTCATTGATGTGTATCAATTCATACAAAAGAACCACTGAGATAGACATATTTGTATGTCTTAGCCTTAAGAGATATTGGTTGAATAAATGATTGAATTACACATAACTGTGATATTGTAAATGCTTAGGAAATGTTTACTAACACTCTATCGTTCGGGTAGCCATGATACTTTACTAGAGGCTAATCTTTGTTTGTGTCTGAATTTAACTCGAATTCACATGCACATAGGGGTTGGTACAAACCCAAAGGAAAGGATCGTTTGGTGACAATCCTAGTGTTTAGGGAGAGAGAGAACTCTATTGACCATGTTTTCACCAAGTTTAACTTGGTGTGTATAGTAGCATTTGGCATTGTGCAAAATTAATATACATGTCATGATTGGACAAGTCTTGTCCAACTGTGCAATGTATGTTTCATGTCAGGTGTTGCACTTTAGTATCCACCTGTGCATGGTTTAAAGTGTGTCGAGTGGCACACAAATGAATCACCTGTGCATACATGATGATGGTGTCTAGTATGAGTTAAACTCTTATTAGACTTGGACACCTATATATAATTATAAAACAATGCGTGAGTTAGTTGAAAAAAAATCTCAAATACAAAATTCACATACAAAAATTCAAAAACCCTTGTCGCTAGGTTTTTCCAAATTTTCTCTCTAGTGAACACATTCTCATTCAACACATAGAAGCCTTAGCAACCTTTTTCATAGACAGCCTCCTGTGTTTGTGCTCTGCATGGATACCAGAGCGCCACCTCACAAGGGTTGGATAACATTCGTTTCCTACCATGTAAAGACTTAGAGGAGCCACCAAAACAGTTATAAACCCAAAAAACACCTTATGGTGTTATTGTATGTTCATGTTAAATATGCATTAAACAGGTATACTGGTCAGGGTTTTAAGATTGTTTTTCTTTTAATTTTAAATTCTACTACGTTGTCGGTTATTGACGCCCTAAAACCCTACAGTAGTATCAGAGCCATTATTTAAGCATATTTTCATGAAAAATTATACATGTCTGCTTTGATTATTTTACTTGTTGTTGCATGTAATTAAATTAATTAAAACCTTAAAATTGGTAAACATGATTTGTAATCGTGTTGTCGCATGATTTATTGAGTTTCATAAACAACGTAAATATTTGTAAATTATTAAGTAACAGTCTCTGATTATTTTGTTTGAGTGTTATTTTATTTTTTTTGCAGGCTGAATTTAGGTTGAAAGTCATTTCGTTGGTATGAGTACAGTTTTTGTGCTGTATTTCCTCACCTCGATAGAGGCTTGTTGAGAATGGGATTTTCTGGAAAGACTCATGTAAAAAACTATTATGAATAAAGGTGCTAATTGAGGGATCTTTCACCAAAGAAGGGTTTCTGGCTAGACAAATCTTGGTCCAACCATAACAACTTAATTAGTGTTCAGCACCAATAGAAGTCATCACAATTAGACCTATGTGTCTAGCCATGAAGCACCATGTCGTGACATCATTAGATGTCACAATTGGACCAATTTCCAAATTCATCCAACCGTGACAATTCATGGGTGGCAATGCCATTTGTCACAACTGGACCATTATTCAAAAGTTTTCAATTGTGACTCATGATGGTGCTCAGTGTCCAGTTGTGGGCCAATTATGTGTCATGATTAGGCAGTTTTTCTCATTTGTCTAGCCATGCCTAAGTCGTGCTCCAGCCATGCAACCTTTTGAAATTTTGTTGAATTTTAGAATCATGGTTGGATGTCTCACCTACACACTCAACAAAATTGAAAGTTACAGTTTGGTTCTGTTTTGTTGAATTTGGATTGAACTAAAATTTTTCTTGAACTTTGCGCTTGAATAATAATTTTGTAAAACTTTAGGGAGTAGAATGTAATTTTATACTTGGTTAAATAATAATTAAAATTTAATGTTAATTGGTTGTATATGTATTGCTATATGTGTAGATGATGCCCAGTACATAGCCAAAAAACCAATATGAATGCTTTTTTTTTTTAATTTAATTTTAATTTGATTATCTTTGGGTTGTAATTCTCAAATAAGATATGCGCGCCCTGTCTTAATCCCCATTCTTCTTTAGTTTAGGTTTTATTTTATTTTCTTTAAATTATGTAATTATTGAAGGCTGGAGGTGAAACGACAAGCGTGAAGACCCGAAGACTAAGATTCACTTAGGTTGACTAATTAAACCCCTCTTGGCCGAGAGGCTTAACATTAGTTATGGTTATATGTTAAAATGTTTATTTTTATGTTGTTATATGTATATGGATGGTTATATTTTACAAATATCACATAACATGCAACTTTAATTTGATGACACGAATTAATTAAAACACTCAAATTAAATATTTAGTTTAAGATTAAATTGGCGTCTTTTAATGTGATGCCTTGATTAAGCCTCTGCTCATTAGAACCTTATTTGCCAAAGCGAATGGTAAACTTCTACTAGGTGAAAAATTAAGAGATATTTATATTAGG
The DNA here is from genome assembly GCF_011075055.1 of Mangifera indica. Lineage (NCBI taxonomy): Eukaryota > Viridiplantae > Streptophyta > Magnoliopsida > Sapindales > Anacardiaceae > Mangifera > Mangifera indica. The sequence continues at coordinate 15,243,083 of NC_058147.1, forward strand.
TCTAACTTAACTAGTGTATTTTGCTTGTTTGCAAAATGAAAGTGAAGTATATTAATGGTATGAGTAAGAAATGCATTTGTCGATGCAAGGAGATATGCTCTACTGAAACTGATACTCACATTTTAGGTCATATGATTTGTTAGGATAAAACCAAGCTTGAGATCATGGGCTTTTGTTAATTGATTTGAAATTTACCTATTTGATTCATTTGAACTTGTTTGCCAAAGCACGAGGGAAAATTAAGTTGATGGCGTTATGATCTACTAGAAAGTTCACTGAAACTTTTCAAGTACATTGTAAGGGCTATTTACTTGAGGAAAATAGTAAGAGCATTTTAATTAATTAAATCCATAATTAAAATAAATATTAATTATGAATAAAATTACTAATTTTCGTATCTGTAAATTGTAGATAAAATAATCATTATATCACACCCAACTTATCGATCAATTCTTAAAAAGGAAAATAGACTCATTGGAAGAAATTTCACTGATTGGTATATAAATCTTCAGATAATTCTACTTCAAGAGAAGAGGTTGTATATTCTTGAGGGGTCATTGCCCCTTGAGCCTTGTCCCGATGCCACCTAGGAGGAAAAAGATACTTTTAATAAGTATCTTAATGACTTCGTGAAAGTTTAGTGTCTCATGTTAACTTTCATACCACCTGAGCTTAAAAAACAACATGAGGAAATGGATATTTCATCTGTACTTGCACCTCTTCGAGAGTTATAAGGTACTTGTGTAAAGGCTAAACAATATGAGATGTCAAGTGCATTATTTGATTGCAAACTCTCTAAAGGAGGACAAGTAAGTCGTCATATGGTTAAGATAATTGGTTACATTGAGTGGTTGGCGAACTTGTGCTTCATAAAAAACAATGAGCTGTAAAGCTTATGTCAAAAAATTGACTTCGAATAAGTTAAGTGTTAAGTCTAAAAAATGTATCTTTGTAAGGTACCTGAAGATAACTAAAAGATACTGCTTCTACAAATTAGAAGAGCAAAAAGTCTTGTTAGTTAGACTGAAGTGTTCCTTGAGAAGGAATTCATTCTTAAAAGAACCAGTAGGAAAAAGGTGGATCTCTAGGAAGTTTCTGAACCATAAGATACCATAAATATTAGACAGGATGATTATCATAAAAATGGTTGATCATGATGAGGATGTTCCTCCATCCTAAGAGAAACAACCTCATAACGCATAAAATCTACGTAGTTCTACACGAGTACATCGCAAGTAAGAAAGATTTGGCTTTCTTATGACTCAACACAGTGATGCACTAGTCATCATTGATGATGAGCTAAAGACTTATGATGATATTGTCTTAAGTCCAGATTTTGATAAATGGTTAAGTGCCATGAAATCTGAAATAGACCTTATATACCAAAACTAAGTATAGACCCTAATGGATGCACCTGAAAGAGAAAAACTCGTAGGGTGCAAATGGGTTTTCAAAAACAAAACTAACATGGATGGTAACGTGAATACCTATAAGGCATAAATAGTTGCAAAAGTTTTCATACAAAAATATGATATTGACTATGATGAAACCTTTTCGCTAGTTGCTATGCTTAAGTCTATTAGGATCATACTTGCTATTACTATATACCATGACTATGACATCTTTCAACTAGATGTCAAAACTACCTTCCTAAATGGTAACCTTGTAAAGGACATCTATATGACATAACCCGATTGTTTTGTTCTTACTGGATAGGCAAATAAAGTATGCAAGCTACAAAAGTCTATTTATTAGCTTTTGCAGGTTTTCAGAAGTTGGAACATTCATTTTGGTTAAGTTGTATAAGAGTTTAGTTTAATAAAAAACGAAGACGAGTCGTGCATGTATAAGAAGGTTAGTGGGAGCATAATTACATTTCTACTATTGTATGTTAATGACATTTTGATTATTGGAAGTGATATATCGAACTTGTAATCGGTAAAGACTTAGTTATCTAAGTGTTTCTCCATGAAAAACTTAAAAGAAGCAGTTTACATTCTTGGGATTAAAATTTACCGAGATAAAAAGCATAGATTGTTAGGCCTAAGTCAAAGCACATTTATGGATAAGGTGTTGACGAGATTTTTTATAGAGGAATCCAAGAAAGGATTTCTACCCATGTCCTATGGTATATACCTTTCGAAACAAATGTGTCTATTTTTATAATCTAAGAGAGACAAAATTAGTAAGATCTCATGTGCCTCAACTATAAAATCAATTATGTATGCCATGTTATGTACAAGTGTTGATGTTTCATACATCTTAAGCGTTTGTTGTAGATAACAATTGGAAAAAAAGTTTCATCATAGTCAATGCCATGTTTTTATGTGAAACCTTTAGCAACTAGTCACTTTATAGATATGCAAGTTACCTTCCATGTCAGTTTTCTTTTTGAAAACCCATTTGTATTATACAATTTTTACTCTTTTAGTTGCATTGACTAGAGTCTATACTTGGTTCTAGTACATAGAGTCTATTTCAAATTTCATGGCATCCAACCATTTATCAGAATCTAAACTTGAGACAATGTCATCGTAAGTCCTTAGCTTGTCATCAGTATTGACTAGTACGTTGCCATGTTATTATAAGAAAACCAAATCTTTTTGGCTCGTAATGTACTCTTGTAGACCTACATACTCTTGTGTGTTATGAGGTTGTTCCTCTTAGGATAAAGAAACATCCTTATCATGATCAACCATTTGTGATAGCATACCATCCTGTCTAATACCTGTGGTATCTTGTGGTTTGGAAACTTTATCGAGTTCTAAACCCTTCTTCCACTAGTTTTTTTTAGAATGAATTCCTTCTTAAAGAACATTTATGTCCAATCAACAGAGACGTTTTGCTCTTCTAGTTGGTAGAATCAATATCTTTTAGTTCCTTTAGGTACCCTACAGAGATATACTTTTCAGAAATAGCACTCAACTTGTTCAAAGTCAATTTCTTGATATAAGCTTCATAGCCCTAAATCTTCAAGTAATCTATATTGGGTTTTCACCTAGTCCACAACTCATATAGAGTTTTATCCATAGATTTAGATGGAACATGGTTTAATGTATAAACAACAGTCTCTAAGGCATGACCCCAAAATCACCTTTACAATCACTGTGAAGGATTTTAATTTGTTTCCCAAGTTGCTTCTTTACCTCGTTCTTGAATTTTTTGAATTTATCAAAGCATTCAGACTTGTGTTTCATCAAAAACGCATAGCCATATCTACTAAAGTCATCAGTAAATATGACAAATTAGGTTTCCTCATATATATTATGCACTATCATAGGCAACATACATGTCTATGAATGATCCCTAATAGTTCAATCGCCCTTTCACTATGTCTAGTGAAGGGTGTTTTGGCTATCTTACCTAATAAGCACGAATCGTATTCATCATAGACTTGAAGTCAAATGATTATAAGACTTTTTATTCAAGAAGTTTTGATATACATTTTAGTCCTATATGGCGTAGCCTATAATGCCACAGATATGTGATATTCAGTTTGTTTGATTTTAATCATTTATTACTTTGCACATTAAGAATCTCATTATCCAATTTTAAAATATTAAACCATTATGTAATTTAGCTATTCCATAGAGAATATTATTCAAACTAATAGTTATAGTACCATTAGCAATCAAAAATAAATATCTTTCTTTAACTAAAATAAACACAAAAACTAAGTTTCTAGAAATAGAATGCACATAGTAATAATTAGCTAAATCTAATACTAGCATAGTAGGTAACCTAAGATAATAAATGTCTATGGCTAATACAATAACGTATGCCTTATTTCTAACATGTAAGTCAACCTCTCATTTGGCAAACAATCTGTTTTATCACAGTTCTTACATATCAGAACAAATAGAAAAATTATTTCCTATGTTTACAACCTAAGATGAACAAGGAAAGTAGTTTATCTTAATGACAAACATACCTGAAGTAAAGGCTTCAACTACCTTCTTCTTCTTATTCTCTAAGAATGTCTTGCAATGTCTCCTCTAGTAACCAGCATTGCCACAATAAAATTAGGTAACCTTTCTTTTCCCTATACCTTCTATTAGTTGAGTAGTAGTATCCGGTTGCTTTTTCACTTTGGGCTTGCGCTTAGGTGTAGGATTACCTTTGCTCTTAACTTTGGATCTACGTGTTTGGGCTTCAACCATATGTATATTGGACAAAGTTACCTTTTGTACCTCTTATTTAGCCTGTCTGAGCATATATAGAAACTTTTAAAAAGTTTTCTCCTTTTTGTTCAAGTTAAAATTCATGATGAAATTAACCCATGATTTAGAAAGAGATTCCAACACTGGGTCAATGGCAAGCTTATTGCCTATGATGAAGCCCAAGCTTGCCACTCATTCATTGTAGATAATCATTTTAACCACATGAGGGCTAACTTGTCCTCCCTTGGAGAGTTTGCAATCAATTAGTGCATTTGACACATCATATCATTTAGCCCTCACATGAGTGACATATAACTCTGAAAGGTGTGCAACTATGGATGGAACATCTATTTCCTTATATTGTTTTTGAAGCATAAGTGATGTAGAAGTCAATATAAGGCAATGAACTTTCACAGAGTCATCATGATACTTATTAAAAGTATCATTTTCCTCCTAAGTGGCATCAAAACCAAGCTCAAGGGGTAATGACTCCTTAAGGATATACACCTCTTCTCTTGACACCGAATTATCTAAAAAATTCTATACCAATCAATGAAATTACTTTTAATGAGCCGATTTTCCTTTTGAAAATTGATTGATATATTGGCTTTGACATGGTGATTATTTGATCTACAATTTATAGATAAAGGAATTAGTAATTTTATTCAAAATTAATGTTCATTTTAATTACGAGTTTAATTAGTTCAAGTGCTCCATTATTTTCCTTAAGCAATTAACCCTCACTATTGTACTTTAGAAAGTTCCAGTGAACTTTCTAGTGGACAAGACCTCATTGAGAGTAGCATGCATAACATATAAGGTTTGTGTTACAAAGGTCAAGAAAGAGGCAATGGTATGCCAAGTCTTCCAAGTGTGATTTTTTGTTAGACATAGTGGTTTTTCTTGGACATATGGTCTTAGTAAATAGGATCTCGGTAGACTCGAGTGAAACAAAAGCCTTATTAAAGTAGCAAAAGACAAAGATAACTAAGTAAGTGAAGTTATAATATATGCCTTCAGGTAGTTAAAAGGAGTATAAGACCAGATAGCCTACTCACGATCTTGAGATGGCAACTGTGGTATTTATACTTAAGATATAATGACACTGCCTATATAGTGTAAAGAGTAACATCTACACAGATCACAAGAACCTAAGATATTTCTTCACTCAAAAGGAATTAAACATGAGATAGAGATGGTGGTTGGAATTGGTAAAAGACTATGATTACGAGATTAAGTACCACTCAAGTAAAGCCAATATAGTTACAAATGCCATGAGTAGAAAAATGTTTTTATCACAGATTACCGTTCATCGTGAGTAACAATAAGAGTTGGTAAGGGAGTAGATTAAGGTAATCATAGGGCAATTAGTAGCTCTCCAAATTCAATCAACCCTTTTAGATGAGATCTTGTAACATAAGCTTCAAATGAGAGATATGAAAAGATCAGATGAAAGATAGCCAAAAATACTCAAAACAAGGTCAATATGGTAAAAGACATCCTAAGGTTCTGAAGAAGGATATGTATTCCTTGAGAGTAGAGTTTGAGAGATAAGAGCCTAGTAGAGGTGCACAGTTTCCTTTACACAACTGAGCCTGAGAGTGTAAAAATGTATCAAGATTTGAAGAGATCTTTTTTATGGTTAGGTATGAAAGTATAGTAGATTTTATGGCTAACTGCCTAATGTGTCAACAAGTTAAGGTTGACATCAAAGACCATTAGGACTACTACAACCTCTTGGTATTCTAGAGGGAAAATAGGAACACATCTTAATGGACTTCATGGTTGGATTGTCAAGGGGTCAAAGGTGGCTATAATGCATTATGGGTTATAATTGATCGATTGACCAAGTTGGCACACTTCATTGTAGTTAAAGACACCACGAGTACAGATAAGCTTAGTTAGATGTATGTTAAGGAGATAATTAGGCTTTACTGGGTTCTTAGGATGGTAGTACCAAATCGAGATACCATATTCATCTTGACATTTTGAAAGAGTATGTAGAGGTCTTTGGGTATGAAATTAGCCTTCATTATGACTTATCATCCCTAGATAGGTAGTCAGACTGAGAGAGTCAACCAGATGATCGAATATATGTTAAGGACTTGTTGCATAGATAGAAGAGCATGTTGGATAGACAAGTTATCATTAATAGAGTTAACATTCAATAATAGCTAATAGATAACTATATTGATGGCTCTATATGAGGTACCTAAAGGTAAGAAGTGTCAATCACCTTCACATGCGGACTAAATAGGTGAGAGAGATGTCTTTTCATAGGCATAAGAGGAAGTATTAACATAAAAGTTGATAAAGAATGTTAGAAAAATCAAAGGTGGGATGATCAAACTAAAAACTGTTAGACAAGTATGTTAACAAGAAGAACTCAAATGTTAAGTATGAATTGGGCGATAAAATTTTTGTAAAAGTAGCTCCTACAAGCATATTATAATTTTTGACATAAAAGGTAAGTTAGTACTGAGATTGATAGGACCATCTGAGATATTAGAGGAACCATCTGGTCAAGAAGGCCACATAGAAGGGCAATGAAGGCATGAGAAAGAGGTCCATATAACTATTTAGCTAAATTTAGAGAATGAAATTCATTTAAGGGAGAAATGTAACTTCCACTAATAAGCCTAAGGGTATTTTAGTCTTTTCTTTATATTCAAAATTATTTTTAGAGTGTCAATCAAATGGATTTATAGTGTGAATAATCATGCATGGCAAAAGTGACGTCCGTTCACACTTGGAATAAGGAAAGGAAGTCATTTCATGCAAATGCATGAAAATTGTTAAATAAAAGGGGCATATGCCCATATGCCTTATGACACACGCCCGTGTGTTATGTTTAGGTAGGTTTTTATTTAAACATGAAGTTTGATCATTTTGTGAAAAGTTTTACCTTAGCAATCATCCAACCAAAAGAGAAAGAGGGAAAAAAAAGAGAAAAGGATCCCAGTTGCCGGAGATGAGCCCATGGTCACCGGAATCCTTGTGGTAACACCAAAAACTTGCAAGCTTTGGATGAAAGGTAAATAAGGTGACTTCTTGGGTTGTTTCATTGTGATTCATGTTGTATCATAAGTTAGGGCTAAAGATTGGGGATTAATAAATGTTTTAAGGAGGCAAAATCGTGTGATTGATTAGCTATCTCTCATTCTTAACATTGATGTCATTAAAGTAACGAATTTTTTGTATATCATAAGATATATGTGTATGTAGGCATAGATATTTATGTGTGCTTAGTTAATCATAGATGTTCGACTGTTTATAAGATACATGAAAATATGCCTTTGTTGTTATGCTTAACGCTGAGATGATTATATGAATGTTTTGAATAATCTTTGTGACGTATTGATAACATGACTTTTAGATCTATCAAAGTTTTATCAATTTGATGAATGTACACAAATTTATGCAAATGGATTGATGCTTAAGCATGATTTAGAAAGTTAGAGACTTATTGTGATATGTGTTTGTTGTGAAAACCTAATCGAAATAGTATAAAAACCCTTAGGTCATGTTTTCCAGATTGTGATGCATAATCATGTATGGTTTCATAACACTCGTGTATCGCTTCAGAAAAAGAAGGTTTTCGAATTTCTTATACACTCATTCTAAATGAGACATGCACGATCATATGGTATAGGATGCACACTCGTGTATGACTTTCTTAAAATGGATGACATGTATAAGAAGACACATGGCATAGTGCATGTGATGAGTTATGCAAGAAAATGTGTTAAGAATACCTCTTTGTGTGTACCTGCTTAATACATAACTGTGTGCTGAGTGTCATACGCCCATGTATTTGCTAGTACGCACATAAGCATAGGTGGAAAACACATGATCGTGTGCTTTTTAGTAAAGGTAAAAAGACAATAATACTTCTAGGTTGTACGCATAGAAAAGAGAAATTTAAGGAAAGAGAATAAAGAGTAACCAGAGGATAAAGTAAATTAAGAGAGACGTAGAACAAGTGCTCAATTATATAGATGACGACAAGAACTCAGATCGAGTCAAATTAGGTTCAAAAATTAGAAAAATCTAAAGATAATGGTACATAACTAGATAGTCACTAGATATGTGTTTAAGTGACAATAATTTGTGAAAGCATTAAGGCTGGATACCTATGAGATACATCATGCACTTAGTGTCAAGGCCCACAACCATCTAGTTTAGTAAAAGTGTGCATGGTAAGGATATGACTTTTAGTTATTCTTCATATAAATAGTGGGATACACTACATATGTACATAAGGTAAGGGCTATCTTCGGATGGTTAATTAGCAGTTCTGATCAGCTTATATGGAAAGAGAATGAGCTGTTACTAAAGATTTCCCTATGTGATCAAGGTGTCGTAGTTAGCTAGCCCAATAGGTCGTATGACATATGTGTAAGGCACAACAATTAGTGACATACAAGGTGTTATACATTTTCACTGCAATATTAGGTATGCCGAGTTCAACTTAGGCCTTAAGTATCCTTGAGGATGGTCTATGTCAAGGCACGAGAGTGCCAAGTTATGACTACACCCAAATTCATAAGTGGAATGTTAGGTTCATTAAAATGATATGTTATTCGAGCATCTTAGTTAGTTAACCTGATCGGTCATATGGCATATGCATAAGACACAATAGTTAGTGACACGTAAGGTGTCTTATGCTTTCACCGGGGCATCAGGTATGTCAATTTTAATTTAAGTCTGATCAACCTTTGTGGATGACCTATATTAGGGCACGAAGAACCCAAGATATGACCATAACAAGATTCACGAATTGAATGCTAAGTTTATTAGCTTTATGTGTTATACATTGTATCACAGTTGGTTAGCCTAATAAACCATAAGGTGTGTGCGCAAGGCACAATATTGGATAGATATACAAGGTGTCATGTATTTTCATTAAGGTATCAAAGATATCGAGATCAACTTAGGCCTTAGCAAACTGTGTGAGATGACCTATGTATACAAGGCACAAGGATGTCGAGAATAGATGGATAGACAAGGTAGTGCATTGAAAACATCTACTTCAATCACAAGAATATTTAATGATGGAATGCTAAGATTTTAGTTTTATGCTTTGTGTAGAGTATCAAGTTATCACTAGCTTATTGAGTGTTTCCACTTATGCATTTCTTTTTATGGTTTTGCAGGTAGAGGTGAGTAGCGGTGCATATGGGGGAGCCAATGGTCCAGTCAAGCTATTACATGAGGGCAAAGTATAAGACTATCATTTTAGAATTTTTATATTATTCATTTATTGATTTCTAAATTATGCGCAATCGAGATTTTTAGTTATTTTCAGATAGTTGAGTTGTAATAATAGAGATTTTACTGTATTTAAAGTATTTATTCAGGTTACACCTTTTTGCATGCATTTTAGATATAAGTTATTATTGCACCTGTTACAGATGTAGAGATTCAAGATGCTTTTTTCTCTATTTCTGATGATAAATCCCAAGGTCGAATGGTTTCAATGCTTTATTTTTCAAAAGGTCATGGAATATTATTAGGGTTAATTTCAGAGCAGCAGTGAGATATTTTTTTTCTATTAGTAGACTTCCTAAATGTGTCAATGTCACGCATACTGTTATGGTTCCAAAAGTGGAGAGTACTAGGAGCTTGGGGGACTTTAGACCAATATCATGTTGTAATGTGCTTTACAAGTGTATTTCTAAGGTGATTGCAAATTGGTTAAAGTGTGTTTTGCCTGACATCATTGGGAACTATTAGTCAGCCTTTATTCTAAAGAGACAAATTACAGACAATATTTTGTTGACTCAGAAGTTTTTACATAACTATCATATGAGGGGTTTTCCAGCCTGATGTGCTTTAAAGGTAGACATTCGTAAGGCTTTTGACACAGTTAGTTGGGATTTCATTATTACATATGCCCTTATTCATTACCACCTTTTAGTGGGATTGCTCAATACTATGACAATCTCATCATTATTACATATGCCCTTATTCATTACCACCTTTTAGTGGGATTGCTCAATACTATGACAATCTCATCATTATTACATATGCCATTTTTCATTGCTTGTGGTTATGGTTCAAGCCTATGCACTTAGATCTAAGGCTCAGGTAGGCTACATAAGAGGTACAAAATATATCTTCATCTAATATGCTTATGGTTGAAGCCTATGTAACTAGATCTAAGGCTAAGGGCAAAGGCAAAGGCAAGCGCAAGCCCAAAGTAAAAAAACAACCAAATACTATTACTCAACCACCAGGTAGCATGGGGAAAGGAAAGGTTATCTACTTCTATTGTAGCAAAGTTAGTCACTGGAAGAGACATTGCAAGGCCTTGTTAGAGAACAAGAAGAAGAAGATAGCTGAAGTCTCTACTTCAAGTATGTTTATCATTAAGATAAACTACTTTCCTTGTTCATCTTGGGTTATAGACACAAGATATGATTTTTATATTTGTTTTGATATGCAAGGACTGTGGCAAAATTGAGTGCTTGTCAAAGGAGAGGTTGACTTACGTATTGGAAATAAGGCGCGTGTTGTTACATTAGCCGTAGGCATTTATTATCTTTGGTTACCTACTAGGCTAGTTCTAGAATTAGTCAATTGTTAATATGTTCTTTTTATTTCTAGAAACTTAGTTTCTGTATATATTTTAGACAAAGAGGATACTCATTTTTTATTGCTGGTGGTACTACAACCATTAGCTTGAATATTATTATCTATGGAGCTGCTAAATTACATAATAACTTATATATTCTAAAATTGAATACCATATATTTATAGCATTGCAAGCTAGGCCATATAGGATGAAAATGTATATCAAGACTTCTTGAACAAAAGGTTTTACAATCATTTGACTTTTAGTCTTATGATGAATGTGAATCGTGCCTATTAGGTAAGATGGCCAAAACAGTCTTCACAGGACATAGTGAAAAGGTGACTAAACTATTAGGGATCATTCACAGTAATATGTGTGAGCCTATGATAGTGCATAGTAGATATGGGGAAGTCTACTTTGTCACATTTACTGATGACTTCAGTAGATATAACAATGTGTTTTTTATGAAAAACAAGTTTAAATGCTTTGATAAATTCAAAAAATTCAAGAATAAAGTAGAGAAGCAACTTGGGAAACAAATTAAAATTCTTTGTAGTGATCATGAAGGTGAATACCTGAGTGCTAAATTTAGAAGATACCTAAAGGAACATGGGATAGTCTTTTAACTCATTCCTTCTAGTACACTAAAACATAATGGTGTATCTAAACAGAGGAACAAGACCTTGATAGAAATGGTTAGGTCTATGATGAGTTTTATTGATTTATCTATGTCTTTCTAGGGTCATGCCTTAGAGACTATTGTCTATACACTGAACTGTGTCTCATCTAAACCTATAGATAAAACTTCATACAAGTTGTGGATTGGGTGAAAGCCCAATCTGAATTACTTGTGAATTTGGGGTTGTGAAGCTTATATCAAGAAATTGACTTCAAACAAGCTAAACACTAAGTATGAAAAATATTTTTTCTTCTACCAACTAGAGGAGTAAAAAGTCTTAGTTGCTCAGACTAGAGTATTCCTTGAGAAGGAATTCATTCTCAAAAGAACCAGTGGGAAGAGCTCGATAAAGTTCATGTTCTATAAGATACTATAAAGATTAGACAAGACGATATGTCATCAAAAATGGTTAATCATGGTGAGGAAATTTCTTCATCCCAAGAGAGATAACCTCATAATATACAAGAGCTACATAGGTTTACACGAGTATGTCATGAGCTAAAAAGATTTGGTTTTCTTATAACTCAACATCATAACATACTAGTCACCACTGATGATAAGCCAAAGACTTATGATAATGTTGTCTAAGTCTAGATTCTGATAAATGGTTGGGCACCATGAAATCTAAAATAGATTTCATATACCAGAATCAAGTATGGACTCTGATAGATGTACTTGAAAGAGTAAAACTTGAAGGGTACAAATAAGTTTTCAAAAAGAAAACTGACATGAAAGATAACATGCATACCTATAAAGCATAACTGGTTGCCAAAGATTTCACACAAAAACATGACATTGACTATAATGAAACCTTTTCACCAGTTACTATACTCAAGTATATTAGGATTATGCTTGTTATTACTGCATACTATGACTATGAAATCTTTCACATGGATGTCAAAACTGTCTTCCTAAATGGTAACCTTGTAGATGATGTCTATATGGCGCAACCTGATGGTTTCATTCTTGTTAGATAGGCAAATAAAATATATAAGCTTAAACATGCTTCCAAAAGCTAGAACATTTATTTTGATGAAGCTGTACGAGAGTTTGGTTTTGTATAAAAAAAAGAAACGAAGACAAGTCGTGCATGTACAAAAAGTTTAGTGGGAGCATAGTTACATTTCTAGTATTGTATATTGATATTAGCTTGATTATTGGAAATGATATAATGAACTTGCAATCGGTAAAGGCTTGGGTTATCCAAGTATTTCTCTATGAAAGACTTAGGAGAAATAGTTTGCATTCTTAGAGTTAAAATTTACCAAGATAAAGAGAATAAACTGTTAGGGACAAGTCAAAGCACGTACCCGATTTAGTCAAGCAAAAGAGTCGCGACCTCATTAGAGGTCCAAGCACATACTTAGATGATATCATTTGATCCAAGAGATTATTCAACGTGATAATATACAAATCGAGAGGATTGATATAAATCTAACTAATTGACAAAGTCTTTGTCACAACAAAAGAATGATAGACATATAGTAAGATTAGGAGCTTTTTTTTTATCGAAGGAGTTTATCATTTATTTGAACCACCAAGCCTTTTAACACTTTATGACTCAAAAACATATAGACCGAATGTCAGCAAGATGAACTTCATACCTTAAGATATTTAATTATGTGATTGTCTATAAATCGGGTACAACAAATAAAGTGATAGATGCATTAAGTAAAAGAGTAGTGTTCATAGTCATAATTGCCCATGAAATTACCAAATTTGAGCAACTTAAAGAGCTATATGAGAAAGATGAAGATTTCAGTAAGGTATGAAATAATTATTTACTTAATCTTCCCATGGGTGATTTTATTATTCAAGATAGATGTTTGTTTAAGGGGAGTTAATTATGTATTCCAAGGAGCTTATTAAGAGACAAGTTAATTAGAGAGGTGCACTCAAGTGATTTGAGTGGACATGTGGGTATAAAACTATAGCTGAATTTGTAAGCCTTAATTGAAGCGAGATATGGGAAAGTTTGTCCAATGGTGTCTTATATGCCAAATTTGTAAAGAACAATAACAAAACATGAGATTATACATGCCATTGACCATACTTAATACACCTTAAGATGATGTTTCCATGGATTTTGTGTTGAGGTTGCCAAGAACTTAAAGTGGATATGATTCTATGTCTAATATAGTAGGTAAATTTTCTATGATGTCCCATTTTATTCCTTGTAGAAAGACAATTGATGCTCATTATAAGGCCAAGTTTTTTTTCAAAGAGGTTATTCGTTTACATGGAATTCCGTTATCAATTGTTTCATAGAGATAACAAGTTTTTTTATGGCATTTTGGCTAACTTTTGGAAGAGATTTAAGACTGAATTATAGTTTAGTAGTACCACACATCCACAAACCAATAGACAAATGGAGGTAATAAACCGTTCCTTAGGAAATTCAATTTGATGCATTTATAGGATGAAGAAAGTCCAATGGGACTTTGCCTTAGCACAAGTTGAATTCACCTACAACAATTTGATGATTGGATCGATAGGTAAAAGTCCTTTTGATCCTAAGACATGTGGTCAACTTAGTGAAAATGCCTATGGAAAGGAGAGTTAGTCATGAAGCTTTTACATTGGCTGACAATTATGTATCCATTTTTAAGGTGGGGAAACAAGCTTTTAGGGAATGTAATTTGTCTTATATAACCACCATTGATAAACATAGGAGGAAGCAAGTGTTTGATGTGCAAGAAGAAGTTATGTTGTATATTAGAAAAGAGAGACTTCCAACAAGTATGAATGGTAAATTAAAGCAAAAGTGTTATGAGCCTTATAAGATTTTGAAGAAGATTAATGATAATGCTTATGTAGTGAACTTACCTAACAACATAAGGATTTCTAAAACTTTTAACATGGCAAATTTGACAAAATTCTACCCCAAAATTGACATATACAATGATAACTTATAGACGAGTTCTTTTTTAATAGGGGAAAATAATGGAGGACCATGAAAAGAGGGTGGTAGGGTGAAAAGCATTAAAAATGCTGAAGAGATGATCCAAAAGAAGGAGGATGATGTGGCACATGTGTGCCAACTTATATGGCGATGTGGTATGATGACATGGAGCAATGAAGGAAGTCTTATGTATGTAAAATAGAGATTTCTAGTCTAATTTAGTTCATAGAGTCTTTTATTGATATTAGTTTTTCTAATAGATCAAGAGACCAATTTTATTTTTGCTAATTGTATTTTAATTTAGGAAAAAAAAAGTTTTAGAAAATTATTGTTTATGAAAGTTTAATTAAAATAATTTCCTTATGTTTTAGGTTTTCCTAATCTACTTTAGAGAAATAAGTGTATATAAAGGCACGAATCTTGTCATTCTAAGCAATCAATTCAAGTGATCAATTAAATTCTTATTTTTCTTAAGAATTGCTTTGCAAGTATTTTTTTCTAATTACTTAGCCCAAAAAAAAAAATGATTTGCAAGTATTGTATAGAATATTTGTTGTCCCTCTTGTTCGTTGAACAATATCAACCCTAGGCATTCTTGTGAATGATATTACAACCTCATTTGTGTTTTTCCTGTGTTATTGTGATTTTGGTTAATACTCAAATCATGGCATTTGGAATCAAGGAAGACTACCCGATCTAAGTACCAAAACCAAGCGAGACAAGTTAAGCTTGCACATGACCATGCTTTAAAGGGCAAGATCGCCCAATCTTAGTGCAAAGATTGGGCAGTCCCAAGCAAGTACACTCGGTCCATGCACATGGATCAAACGTATAAAAGGCAAACACCAGATGATCCCAAGTAAGCCTACCTCATCCATGCTTATGAACTGGATGTACAAAAGGCAAAGATTACCCAATCTTTGTTGTAAGATTGGGCGAGCTTATTTGATGTGTATAAATATACACATGTTTTCTCACACTTATGGATTCAAACATAACCCAGTTGCACAAAGAAGTTCATCAACCCTTTTCACCTAAACACAACCTTCCTCAAGTCTTAACAGACTTTGAACACAGTTCCGACCTATATTCAAGTTGTTGTTTTGCATGACTACCAAAGAATAGGCCTATTCTTGGTTTTGAGAACGATTTCACAACCTCTCACCATTAACGAAAGACAAAGAAATTGTCTACACAAGTATATCAATTAAACACATACACCCAACGTGTGTTATAATGCATGTTTGTTAATTAATTAACCTATGAGGGCAATTCAAAATAGAATTTGTGGTATGATTGATTAAAAATTTTTGTTATTAATTTCGTTATCGAAGACCACAAATCTCAACATTTGTGCACACTGGGTGTTTGCTTATGCCCTATGAGGAGTTTTTTGTTTGTTGCATTAAAGGTGTTTGTTTTATTGCTCGATTGAGTTTTTTCTACTGCTTACATTTCATCCAATAAACACTCCCCCATGAGTTAAAGATTTTTGTTGAAATCATTGTTAATAAGGGATTGATTTGTAAAGCTGAAACCATTGTTGTATAGACTTATGGAAAATGTTGTATAGCTGAAACTATTATTGGACATAATTCACATATGTTTCTAGGTAATTTTTTTTTTTAAACATTATAACATCAATAATCAATACAATATTTCAATCTCTTTTCAGTTTGTTGTTCTATATTTTTGATGAAATTCTTTATTTTTGGAATTTTAATGCTAATTAGAATTGAAATAATATATTTAGTTTAAACTTGGCTTTTTTTTTTTTTCAAAGAAAGTCTAACAAAGTTTGTTATTTTAGTTATCAGGAAATTTGTAGTTTTGTAATTTTAAGTAACTAATCAACTAAACAAAATAAATAATAAATGAGAATAAGTTAAGTTAATTATAAATTATGAGGAATTAAATAATTTTATATAAATAAAAATATGTAATAACAAACAACCAACTTAAAAGAGTATTTTAGTAAATTTATATTTTACAATACTTTTTTTTTGTTAATGGAGTCACAACCTATGTGAGAAAATGTTATTAATGCTAATTATAGGTGGAAAAGGGTTTTCACATTAAAACTTGGGTAAAAGAATGTTTATTACGCAACACTATAGTATGTTCTGCATGGTTATACATAAACCTGTCAATTGGGCCGGACCAAATGGAGGCTCGACCCAAAACATGAAAAAAAACACCCAAGCACGACAAAACCCGGCATAGCACTGTAGAGTGTCAAGCTAGGCCCATGGGCTTGTCACGCCGAGCTTAGGGCTTTAGTATTAGACCTATGGGTTGGCCCGGTCTGGCCAGATATTATTTACAAAATAAAAATAAATTTTTTTTTTCTTGCGCAGAAGCTGATTCTGCCACTTGGTGGAAGATGCCTCCGTCTGGTAGAAGCCAAAACGGTTTATGCCTTGTGGAAAAAGTCTTTGGCTCTTCAACGACTATTGGCCAGTGGCCAATAGCTGTTGCTTAATTTTTTAAAAAAAATTTTGCATTAATTTATTTTTTCTCTATAAAAACCTATTCAATTTTTCATTTTCACTTTCAATTACAATTACAAATCTCTCAAACTCTCAATCTCAATTATTTTATTATACTTTCAATCTCATTTTATTTTAATTTTATCATTACAAAATATTACAAATGGATCCAATATCAAATGAATTCAATTCATTTGAATATTATCATGCTGGTGCTGATGATATTATTGATGATACACAAGGTGGAATAGGTGGAGACCGACGGGTGAAAGTAGTACAGGTACAGGTTCACATTATTCGACAGAGAGAAAAAGAAAACAAACGTCAATGGTATGAGAGCACTTTGATAAAATATAGGAAACAATAGACGAAAAATTATTCGTCGCGTAGTATGTAAACATTGTGGTTCTTGTTTAACATGTGCAAGTATAAATGGGACGAGATATCTTCGCTGACATGTTACTGATTACTGTAAAAAAATTTCACGTGAGCTTAGAGGATAAAAACAAATTGCATTCACTAGATCGCGATTCGTTGGTCTAGGTGCCACTTCAGCAGGAGGTCCGAGAGATTTTGGACATATAGGAGAAATGTCGATTTTTACATGAGATCAAATGAAGATGCAAGATTACATGGTCAAGTATGTAGTTGCTTTTGATCAATCTTTTAGTTATGCAGAAGATGAAATTTTAGAATGGATGATGCAAAATAGTATTCAACCAACATTTAGAAGAATTCCTAGGTTAACTCTTAAGTCAGATATATTGAGAAATTATGAATTAATAAAAATAAAAATTATTGGAGAATTAAGTAATTTTAATGGTGTTATTTCAATAACTTCTGATTTATGGACTGCTACAAATCAACATATAGGGTATCTTTGTGCAACTACCCATTATATTAATTTTGATTGGCAATTATGCAAAAAATTATTACATTTAGAAATTTAGAATATTCGCATGATGGTCTTACAATTTATCGTGCATTAGCAAATATTTTTGTGGAATATAAAATTAATAATTCTATTTTTTCAATTACTTTTGATCGTGCTAAAAATAATAATAAAGTTATTGAATATATGTATAATCATTTATCTCCTCCATTTAATGAAAAATTATTTCATGTTAGGTATGTTAGAATATGCCCTAAAAACCAATCGCTTTAATTGGTTTTAAGGGTTTTTATATCTTGCATATACATTATTAATAAAAGAAGAGTTCTGTCATACTTCACATGTTTTCTATGTCACTTTTATATCTATGTTGTAGTTGTATATTACATCCATATTAGCTACATGCATATGACATGTGAAAGGTCCCGATGAGTTTTAATAAACGTCATCAAATCGTTCCTTGCATAGGCAATCTGTTTGGGCAATAGTATTGCATAGTGGGTGTGTGCTATATCACTACAGTATATCAATGGATGATATTAGACATGGTGGATATACACATGGGTAAACAATGGAACCATTTGATGGTTAGAGAACTGATCAAAGGTTATTCTATTATATTGTTTATCGAACGTGACCGCTGAACGATGATCACATGGGCATTAATATGTAGTCAATGATACATCATGAGTCATACTAGTGTATAGATCCTTTGACTTGAGATATCATAGCTGTGCTTCGTTCCGGAACGTATGATTCATACGGTGTATACCACGAGGCTAATCATGTCTCGTTCAGAAGTTGCTTTGATCATATGTTGCTTGAGCGAGAGGACAAGTGATGGTCATATAGGGATCCGTCAACTCGACTACTCTCGAGTTTCCATACGAATATCGAGAAACATGAAAATCTAATACACTGGCCAGTATAGATAAAAGACCACATGAAGAGAGTTTCGATGTGGCACGTTATGATGTATTACTTGATATTCGAAAAGATTAAATATTGGATTTTGACATTCCATGAATCCAAGTTTAATCGGGATGTAATGATGGAGGGATTGGATTGCATGGTAAGTGTGAGTAAGAAAGGTTCATTTGATATTATGTGAAGCTTGTATTTCATTGTGATGTAGGGGTCATGGGACATTGCTAGATGATACCACATGATCAGTGGGAGCTTCATTTTGTATTGGAAAATGAAGTATATCGGTTAACGAGAGTTTTAGGTTATATAATAATATAATGAAACGTATCATTCGATATGGGGCCTATGACTACGTCACTATGAACCTTGAAGGTCACACCTATATTTCAAGGAAGAAAATGGTGTTATGAAGCTGAAAATATTTATCCATGGTTGGCTAGCATTTTCCGAGGATAAAAATTGTGCTTTTCAAATAAGATTCGGAAAAGGGGCAAAATTGTCATTTTACACCTTTTAAATTGTTTAGAAAGTTAAAATGATTAATTTTGGGCACAAATGAATTAAAATGTGTCAAATTCTCATTTCTCTTATTTATCAACCAATGAGAATTAAACATATGTTTTAACTTGATAATTATCAAGTTTTAATGCAATAAATGTAAGAGAAAATAAAGAAAAATACACAATTTTCTTTTCTTCTTCTTCTTTGCCGGGAAAAGCTTCTCCTTTCTTCCATTTTTCTTCCTTGAAGGGTGCAAGTCAAGAGATCACTTATTTTAGTGATTCAAGCTTCCAAATTTCAAATTAAATTACAAGGTACAAAGTAGTTTACATGTTTCTATGTTTTATTTCTTGAAAAACCATGTAAACTTTACAATACCATTGTTACATATGATGTAAACATAAATTAAAAATTTTAATTTTCTTGCCAAAATCCTTCAAATGGTATCAGAGCAAGAGTTTGATACTTGAATGACAAGAACATGCCATAATTTTAGGTGTTTGGAAGTGTTAGTGATCAAAACCTAAGCTATAATTTTTGTTATGTGTGATTGGTTCAAACCAAGTGTAAATATGTTATTAGGAATGTCTTAATAGCATTGGAGAAGCTTTAAATTGTTGAAATTGTGTTGGATAACTTTTGACATAATTAAAATTAAAAAAAAAAAACCCTAATTTTAGAAATTTGGGTGATTTTTAAATTAATGGTTTAATCATTATTTATACATGATTGTCATGATATACACATGAATTTTAATCTTGAGTTTATGTGGGAATGTGTTTTTTAAGAAACTTAGTTTGTGAGACTTGGTGAAGGGCATGAACAAATTGACATGATTTCCATGTGTTTGGTTGATAGAAATAACATTCAATGTTGATTGAATTGTTATTAATTCCTTAAACTAGTGCTTGACTTGGTTTGATTGAGAATTGAATTCTTAATAGCTTGGATTGGATAAATTACTTTATGAGTAACCATATTCATGCTTGAATAATTATTATATGGTGAGATGGATTATGTTTGAGTGATGAATGATTCATATATGTCATGATTTGATGAAATGCATGACACTTGTGAATTTGGCTCATATTAGGCATGTGTTATGTATTTATATTACAATTTATCATTCTAAAATCTATTTATGTTTAAGTATGAATTGAATCATGGTTAGTGAGATTTTGGTGAACTTGGTATGTGTTTTGGAAACATCAAGAATTAGGGTTTCATGGTTGGTTTCAAGAAAAATGCAATATAGAATTTTGGTTTAAATTACTTTGTTTACTTGTTATGGTTTGATCTTATAGACACCAAACATTGGATGTGTTTGTATTTTAGCAAACTTGAATAAAAAGCATGAAACATGGTAAATTATTTGTTAAGTTTACCAAATTACAAATTTAATTTCTATGTTTGAATGTTTTATTATGGTGTTACAAATATTAATATGATGTCCAAAATGTCATGTCATTAAAGGTATATATGATAGTATTAATGTGTGACATGTGTATGCTATATATATGAGACATTGTGACATGGTACACATCATGCTTCTAGATGCTTAATATTATGTATGCTAGATTGAAATGGACTTAACATATTGGATGTGTTTGTTGTCTTAGATACATAAATAAAAACTCAAGTTTGCTAATCTAAGATTAAATTATAAGATATTGGATGTCTTATGTGCAAGATCAACCTAATATACATTTTAGATATGTGATATGCTAAGTAGTATGAAAATATGATTTCTTTTGATTATTGAATAATATAGTTGATATGTGTTCAATAGCATGCCTAAGTTTTATGTTTTATGTTATCATGTAATTTATTTATGGCATATAACACATAGTTTTGTGTTTTAGAGAACTAAAACTTTTAGGCATGAAATATTCTTACAATACCATTTAGGATATTAGAAAAGTTTTCAATGGCATAAATTGTAAGAATATGGTTTAGTAATATGTCTTGGGTGACAAATACGTATCCAAAGATATATACTAGACTACCCAAGATATAAAATGACTCTTAATAATAATAATAATAAAATCTTCCCTAAATTTTCAATATCAAATTCGAGCCTTCCATTGTGGGTTGATTAGGGTTACGTCATAAGGCTAGAAATCCTAGATTTCTATTATGTGACAGATACTATGTCATATGACGTAAAATTAGTCGATTGGTGTCTAGAGTACTATTTCTGTCATTCCCTAGATTTTATTATGTGCGGGAGTGATAGGATATTACATCTGGAAAGCACGATGGGTTGAATTTGACTAGTTTAGAGTGATTAGATCTATTATGTGCGGTGCTCAAAGCTAAAGGCTCATATGAATCATAGCTTGCATTTAGAATGTAAAAGGAAATCGATTCCTACTTATTGAGCTTGACAGACTTAGATCTATTATGTGCGGTTTGTCAAGTTTGATAAGAATTTGATTCCCCACTAGAAAGTGATCCAATAAACTTTTCGAATCTTCAACCGGGGAAGCATAAGATTTGAATAAAATAGTGCGAGCTAATAAGATTAAGTTTTTTGGTAATTTCTAATGAATTTGTTATTTCTTGCGGCATTCTCTCTTGTGATCTAGAATCTCAAAATGTCAACGGCAAACAATATACTCTTGAAATTGATGGACTCACATGTGCTTATTGGTCCCAATTTTAAGGATTAGCTGAGAAATCTGACCATTGTTCTCAATCTTGAAAAGTTAGCTTATGTCTTGGAGGCACCTTTACCAATAGCAGTGGACCCTAATGCCCCTGAGGCAGAGCAAAGGGCTTATGCTGAATGGGTAGATGTCGACTTACGAGTTCGCAGTTATATGTTGGCATCAATGAACTCTGAACTTCAAACTCGGTTTGAGAACGTGAAGAGTGCGTATGAAATTATCACTACTTTAAGACAATTATATAGTGAAAATGCTCGAGTGAAGGAATATAATTTGATGACTTCACTATTTAGCATGCAGTTTAAGGAGGGCATTTCCCCAGATGATCATGTTATTAAAATGATTAATAAGACTGGGGAGTTACAAATTATGGGCACAGATTTGCCGCATAATGTTCGGGTGAGTTTGATTCTCCATTCACTCCCTCGAACTTTTAAGCCGTTTTTTACAAATTATAATCTCAATAGGATTAAGCGCACTCTTCCTGATCTTCTCAATGATATTCAAGAATTTTATAATAATAAGAAGAAAGGTAAAACACCAGCTGAGTTGCTAGCTACCTTTGCCACGAGAGGCAAAAAGAGGCAAGCTCAAAAGCCTTGGTGGAGAGGTTCACAGATGGGATCTGGTGGACCAAAAGTACAAAAAAAGGGTTTTAAGAAAACCACTACCAGACCTTTTAGGATGAAGGGTTCTGGCATCGGGGCATCACGTTCTCAACCTCCACGACCATCTGTTCCACAGAAAGAAAAGAAGCAAGAGAAGAGCAATTTCTTTTATTACAACCAAGAGGGGCATTGGAAGAGGAACTGCCCTCTATACCTTGATGATCTGAGAAAAAGCAAAACAGTATCTGCAGAATAGTTCTGCCTTGAGACGTGATGAGATCACACTGAGACTAGCTGATGGGAGACGAGTTTCCGCAGACGCTATAGGTGTATGTAGTGTACAGTTACCTACTAGGCATGTAATAACTTTGTATAAAACTTTGTATTTTGCTAATGCCACCAGGAATATCATCTCTATTCCAGTTTTGTGTAAAAATGGTTATCAATTTACCTTTAATGGAAATGAATGTCTAATTTATTTTGAGAATAGATTAGTAGGAAATGCTATCAATACAAATGGTTTGTATGTGGTAGAGCTTGATTTACATAGCACTATGTATTCAAAATCATCTAAAAGAACTAGGGAACATATAAATCCAATAGTTCTATGACATCACAGATTTGGTCATATTGGAGAGGATCAGATTCGACAATTAGAAGAAAGTGGACTTTTAGGTTCATTGGGTTTAGAACCCTATCCTACTTGTGAATCTTGTCTTGGAGGAAAAATGATCGAGCTTCCATTTAAGAATAAAGGGGAGCGAGCCAAAAATATATTAGAGTTGATACACACTGATATGTGTGACCCCTTTAATGAAATAGCCCGATGAGGTTTTTTATACTTCATTACCTTTATCGATGATTATTCTCGATATGGGTATTTGCATTTAATGAAATACAAATTTGAAGCTTTTGAAAAGTTCAGAGAGTTTCAAAAAGAAGTAGAAAACCAAACTGGAAAGAATATTAAAGCTTTACGTTCAGATCGTGGAGATGAATACTTAAGTACAGAATTCTAGGAGTTCCTAAGAGACAAAGGAATACTATCTCAGTTGACTCCGTCATTCACACCACAGCATAATGGTGTGTCTGAACAGAGAAATTGTACTTTATTAGATATGGTACGATCTATGATGAGTTTTACTGATTTGCCAGTTTATTTATGGGGATATGCTCTTCAGACAGCACTACATGTGTTGAATAAAGCACCATCAAAGTCCATTCAAAAAACACCATATGAATTATGGTATGACAGACTTTCAAGTGTAAACTACCTGAAAATCTAAGGATGTCCAGCATTTGTCAAAGTGGTTAGAACTGATAAACTGGAGTCTCGAGCAGAAAATGATCGGTTTATCGGGTATCCAAAAGAAAGTTTAGGATATTATTTCTACTTTCACTCTGATCAAAGAATTATGGTTAGTAGAAATGCACATTTTCTTGAGAAAGAGTTCTTAGAGGAAGGTGGTGCAGGAAGGAAAATTATGCTCGAAGAAGAGTCTGGAGAGCCAGTAACCGAGCCTATTCAGGTAAATCCTCCAAGTATACAATCACCTATACCAACTATAACAGCTCAAATAAGAAAATCTATTAGAGTGTCTCGACCTCCCTAGAGATATGGATTTCTGACAGAAGAAGATTTTGAATCTCTTCTAATAAGAGAAACTGAGCATCTAAAGGGTCTAAAAACTTACCAAGAGGCAATATTGGATATTGACTCCAGTAGATGGCTAGAGGCAATGAATTCAGAAATTGAATCTATGAATGTCAATCAAGTATGGACGCTCGTTGATCCACCTAATGGAATAGTTTCGATCGGATGTAAATGGATCTTCAAGAGAAAAATTGGCAAGGATGGAAAAGTTGAAACTTATAAAGCTCGATTGGTAGATAAAGGTTATACTCAAAAACAAGGATTGGATTATGAGGAGACCTTTTCACCAGTCGCAATGCTTAAATCCATCAGAATCCTACTAGCCCTTGCAGCACACTATGATTATGAGATATGACAGATGGATGTTAAAACTGCTTTTCTCAATGGGTATATTGAGGAAAATATCTATATGGAGCAACCGATCGGTTTTGTGTCTGCTACCGAGAGGCATAAAGTGTGCAAACTACATCGATCTATATATGGATTGAAACAAGCTTCAAGAAGCTGGAATATCCGATTTGATGAAACAATTCGAGTATTTGGTTTTATTAAAAATCCGGATGAACTGTGTGTTTATAAATTGGATAGGGATAAAATTGTCATTTTTCTAGTTTTGTATGTAGATGACATATTATTAATTGGAAACGATATTGGCATTATGACTGACGTTAAGCTATGGCTAGCGAAATCTTTTTCCATGAAGGATCTTGGATAAGCAACCTATATTCTAGGTATTCGTATCTATAGAGATAGAGCGAAAGGATTAATAGGTTTATCTCAAAAGTTGTACATAGAGAAAGTGTTGAAACACTTTCACATGCAAGACTCTAAGAGAGGTCTACTACCGTTTACTCATGGAACACATCTATCAAAAGATATGTGTCCAAAGACTAATGAGGAACGACAACGAATGTGTGAGGTGCCATATGCTTCGGCAGTAGGTAGTCTCATGTATGCCATGTTATGTACACGACCAGACATTGCTTTTGCAGTTAGTGCAGTAAGCAAATATCAGTCAAATCCTAGAGAAAGACACTGGACAGCAGTAAAAGCCATCCTGAAGTATTTAAGAAGGACCAAGGAGTTGATACTAGGTTATGGGGGTTCAGAGTTGACGCTCAAAGGATACTCAGATTCTGATTTTTAGTCAGATGTAGACGATAAAAAATCTACGTTTGCATTTATTTTTGTTTGTAATTGAGATGCAGTCAGTTGGAAAAGTGCCAAACAATCGACTACCGCAGACTCTACTATAGAAGTTAAGTATATTGTCGCTTCAGAAGCTACAAAAGAGACTGTTTGGATACGTAAATTTGCCATAGAGTTGGGTATGGTTCTTCAGATGAGTCAACCAATAATTCTCTTATGGGACAATACTGGTGCCATTGCACAGACAAAGGAACCAAGAACGCATCAAAAGTCAAAACATGTTCAACAAAAATATCACATCTTGAGAGAATTCGTTGGAGCTGGAGATATTGTCATTCAGAAGATTGCTTCGGCAGACAATCTTGCAGATCCACTAACTAAAGCATTGACGCAAAGACTGTTGGACCAACATCTAGAGAGGATGGGCATTAGGTACTACAGCGATTGGCTTTAGTGCAAGTGGGAGTTTTTGTTAGAATATGCCCTAAAAACCAATCGTTTTAATTGGTTTTAAGGGTTGTATATCTTGCATATACATTATTAATAAAAGAAGAGTTTTGTCATACTTCACATGTTTTCTATGTCACTTTTATATCTATGTTGTAGTTGTATATTACATCCATATTAGCTATATGCATACGACATGTGAAAGGTCCCGATGAGTTTTAATAAACGTCATCAAATCGTTCTCTGCATAGGCAATCTGTTTGGGCAATAGTATTGCATAGTGGGTGTGTGCTATATCAATGGATGATATTAGACATAGTGGATATACACATGGGTAAACAATGGAACCATTTGATGGTTAGAGAACTGATCAAAGGTTATTCTATTATATTGTTTATCGAACGTGACCGTTGAACGATGATCACATGGGCATTAATATGTAGTCAATGATACATCGTGAGTTATACTAGTGTATTGATCCTTTGACTCGAGATATCATAGTTGTGCTTCGTTCCGGAATGTATGATTCATACGGTATATACCACGAGGCTAATCATGTCTCGTTCAGAAGCCGCTTTGATCATATGTTGCTTGAGCGAGAGGACAAGTGATGATCATACAGGGATCCGTCAGCTCGACTACTCCCGAGTTTTCATACGAATATCGAGAAACATGAAAATCTAATACACTGGCCAGTATAGATAAAAGACCACATGAAGAGAGTTTCGATGTGGCACGTTATGATGTATTACTTGATATTCGAAAAGATTAAATATTGGATTTTGACATTCCATGAATCCAAGTTTAATCGGGATGTAATGACGGAGGGATTGGACTACATGGTAAGTGTAAGTAAGAAAGGTTCATTTGATATTATGTGAAGCTTGTATTTCATTGTGATGTAGGGGTCATGGGACATTGCTAGATGATACCACATGATCAGTGGGAGCTTCATTTTGTAGTAGAAAATGAAGTATATCGGTTAACGACAGTTTTAGGTTATATAATGATATAATGAAACGTATCGTCTGATATAAGGCCCACGACTACGTCACTATGAACCTTGAAGGTCACACCTATATTTCAAGGAAGAAAATTGTGTTATGAAGCTGAAAATATTTATCCATGGTTGGCTAGCACTTTCCGAGGATAAAAATTGTGCTTTTCGAATAAGATTTGGAAAAGGGGCAAAATTGTCATTTTACACCTTTTAAATTGTTTAGAAAGTTAAAATGATTAATTTTGGGCACAAATGAATTAACATGTGTCAAATTCTTATTTCTCTTATTTATCAACCAATGAGAATTAAACATATGTTTTAACTTGATAATTATCAAGTTTTAATGCAATAAATGTGAGAGAAAATAAAGAAAAATACACATTTTTCTTTTCTTCTTCTTCTTTGCCGGGAAAAGCTTCTCCTTTCTTCCATTTTTCTTCCTTGAAGGGTGCAAGTCAAGAGATCACTTATTTTAGTGATTCAAGCTTCCAAATTTCAAATCAAATTACAAGTTACAAGGTAGTTTACATGTTTCTATGTTTTATTTCTTGAAAAACCATGTAAACTTTACAATACCATTGTTACATATGATGTGAACATAAATTAAAAATTTTAGTTTTCTTGCCAAAATCCTTCAAGGTATGCATGCCATATTATTAATTTAATCACTCAAGAAGGCTTGAGTTTGGCTAAAAAACATTTAGAAGTAATTAAACATGTCATTGCATACTTGTCATCATCCCCATCATGGGTACAAATATATCATCAATTATGTAGATTAATGGGGTTGAAAAGAAAAAAATTAAAAATATATATTAAAACTAGGTGGAATTCAACATATCTCATGTTAAAAACATGCGAAGAGTATGAAGTTCTTATAACACGATGCTTCAATACCCAACCAAAAGATTCGGCGAATCCTATTTTTTTGACAGATCAAGATTAGGAAATAGCTATGGCTTTAATGAACTTATTAGAGCTATTGAAAATAGCCACAGATCATTGCTTATGTGTATATTATCCAACAACTTGTTCTATAATATATAGTATGGTAGAAATAAGTGATATTTTTAAAGAACATAGGTATCACCACTCTTATCATACTTTTCAAAATATATGTATGAAAATGGAACAAAAATTTTAAAAATATTAGAATGAAATTCTTTTACTTTATTTTGTAGCTACTGTTTTAGATACTAGGGCAAAAACTAATGGATTACAAAATTTATTTGATGTTATTAATGAAAATTTGTCAATTAATAGCAATGTAAATTCTGTTGAATATGTTTAAGATTTTTTACTTGATATGTATAGTCTTTATGAACAAAAATATGGAAAAACTGGACAAAGTTTTGCGCCAGAGATAAATTCTGGTAGTTCAAGTAAAAAAAAATCACGCATATGGTCTCTGTTGCGCAAAGGTAAACAAACTACTATGCAAAGTACAAATTATAATCAATTTTATAATTATATCAATATTTACCATTATCCTGAAATTGTTCAAAAATATAATACTGAAAAACTAGATGTTTTGGCATGGTGGAAAGACAAAGCAGAAACTTTTCCTGTGCTTGCAGCCATGGCCCGAGATCTACTAACACCTTCGATGTCAACTGTAGCATCGGAATCCACTTTTAGTGTAAGTGGATGCATGTTGGATGATAGACGATCCAATTTATATCCAAATATGGTCGAAGTGACAATGTGTATGAAAGATTGGGTCAAAGCTGATTTCAGATTACAAAATCGTGTGATAGAAGATGTCTTTGAAGAATTCAGAGATTTAGACATAGAAGATGAGTAGATAAATGTTATATAGTAGATATATTTTATTTATGTTTTATAATTTATATAGTATGTAAATTAATTTATTTATACTATATTATTAATTTATAATATTTTTTATTATATAACCACGGTATTCCTCTGCCATAAGTGAGAGATTATAATTAAATATTCGAGGTACTATCCTCGGTTTTAATAATTGAAAAATAATTAGGGTTTAAAAATTTTAATTAAAAAGTTTTTAAAAATAATGATTAAATGGGCCGGCCTGACCCGATTAAAGCCCGACTTGACCCAATTAAGGCCGGTTATTCTATGGGTCGGGCCTTGGGCCTTTATATATCAATGGGTCGAGCCAACTTGAAGACCCATACTGTTTGGGCCTTAGGCCCAACCTAACCCATTAACCTAACGGGCAAGTCGGAGCCAGCCCGGCTCAGCACATTGACACCTCTAGTTATACACTCTTTTCAATATATGTTCCTTTAATTTTAATATAATTATACAAAAATTAATTTTTTTTTATTAATATTCCCTCTTTCACTTATTTTATTCATTTCTAATATTTATTTCGATAAATATTGGGTCTATATTTTGATAAAGGGTACAAAAATAATAAATTGTTTTGGGTGTATTTATTATTTTTTCGAAACCTTTGAGGAAGTTTAGTTCAAGGGATAATATATATATATATCTATTTTAAATACATAAATATATACATATTTATATATGTCATCATGTTATTGAGTCTTATTTTATATTAAATTCAAAATCATCAAATCACGTGATGACACACATAAATATGTATATATTTGTGTAATCAAAGTGAGTATTTATAATTTTATTTAAAATATTATTATGAAAATTTATCATTTATTATTGGGAAAAGGACTATTTCCCACCCAATTTTTAACTCAATTTCAAAAGTATACCCACGCATGATGAAAAACTCAAACACCCACCCAAAGTTTAATTTGTTAAGACTCACCCACATATTTTTTGTTAGGGTTAAAGGGAAAATTTGTTATTTTATCAATTATATTAAATAATTAAAATTTTATCTCATTTTCCCCCTTTAATTTGAAAAACTAACATTTGTCCGCTGAATTAATTTTTAAAAAATTCACTTTTCCCCCCTAAAATCTAGCCACTTTCTCTGGTACGATCGATAGATGACGGAGAAGTTTTCGTCTAGAGGTCGACCTCTGGACAACGATTGTCATCCAAGAAGGACGATCGTTGTCAGATCTGGATGATGAGCGTCATCTAGATCTGGACGATGCTTCATCGTCCAAATCTGGATGACACTTCATTGTCCAGATCTTTGGACGACGGATGATGCTTCATCATCCAGTGAAGGTCGATGACCATCGTCCAGATATGGATGATGAGCGTTATCTAGATCTGGACGATACTTCGTCGTCCAAATCTGGATGACACTTTATTGTCCAGATCTTTGGATGACATTTCATCGTCCATTCTGGACGACGGACGATGCTTCGTCGTCCAATGAAGGTCGACAAGCGTCATCCAGATCTAGACGATGTTTGTCACTCTCCCTCTAGCCACGTCATCGTCGGTGCCTGGAGGGAAAGTGAAAAAAAAATTAGGAATTTAGGGGGGTGAAAGTCACTTTTCAAAGTTCAGGTATGGGGGGAAAAGTTGATTTTTAAAATTGGAGGGGGAAAATGTAATAAAATTATATAACTTGAATATAAATAATAAAATAACTGTTTTATCCCTATATTTAACAAAAAAACTTAACGGTGGTTTAAAGATGGGTGAGTATTTGGGTTTTTCATCAGGCGTGGGTATGCTTTTGAGATTAGGTTAAAAATTGGGTGGGAAATAGTCATTTTCCCCCTATTATTTATATTATTTTGTTTAATTTATAAGTAATAGTGAAATCTAGTAATTTTTTATTACTAATGATGATGCGACATAATTATCTATTCTACTTTAGATATTAAAAGATTATAAAAATAATATGAAAAATATTTTAGTAACATAAAAAATATTTTAAAATAATTATATTTCTGATATTTAAATAAAATAACATCTTAATAATCTTTTATTATATTTAATCATACACAATAATTATTTACTTGTATCAATTCTTTATCAAATATATTAGTAATTTTTTATTCAATTTATCTAAATATAATAATTATTTATATTTATAAATCTTTTATCAAATATACTATTGTTTATAAACAACAATTATTTAGATAATTTATCTTGATGATAATTGGAAACAAAAATTACCCAAATCCACCCTGCATGTATTGTTACCCTAGTTAGTATTTATGAGAATGGGAAAAAATGATACACGAATTATATAGGTATAATATGATGAAAAATGAAAAATACGTTTATAAAAAAATGTCTCTAAAATTATGACAATATTATATATGTATTGTTACCGTAGTTAGTATTTTGCATATGAAAAAAGTATGAAAGTATATATACAAGTTTAATACGACACATCGTCAGTAATACATTTATAAAATTATGACAATATTATAATAATTTTAGTACTTTTCAGGAATCTCTTATTGAAAATTAATATAATAATTTAAATGTAAAGTATTTAATTAATTATTAAACCTAATATAACATAAGACATAATTAAAATTCTTTGTACAATAAGTAACGTATCAATCAGTTGAAAAAAACCAATAAATTAATCAATTGAAATTTCAGATTTTAAATCATTATGAATCTTTGTATATGTCGTAGATGAGAAAAACATAAAATTACGATTGAGAATTAAAAAAGAAATATTGTTGATTTTTTTAAAATAATAGTAATATTTTTGTAAATAATTAAAAATAGAAGGAATAAGTTTTTACTTTAAGTTTAATTGAAAATTCAAAAATATAATACAAATATAATAAACATAAAATATAACGTATATTTTATATTTAATATAAAAAATATAAAATATGTATTTAGTATATTTTTAATTTAAAAATTATTTTAAATATAAATAATATAAAAATATAAATAATATACATATTTACTAATTAGGTTCGCCAACATCCGTAACTTTGAGGAGGAAATTAATGCCTAATTAAGGGGTGATGCCAAAAGACGTTTAACTATAATATCAATTGAGGTAACTAAGACTGAGGAAGAGGGCATCGTGATTTGCGTCTCGACATGTGCTCTCCGGCTCTTTCTTTTGTCTCTCTGTCTTCTTTCTCTATCCACTTTTTCCGCTACATTCTAAACTCTTTCTTGCTGATTTTGTCTTCTTTCTAATGCCCCACTTACTCGAACCTCCGTCTCTTTTACCTCTTGAAAGTTCCCTTACTCGCTTCCTCTTTGCCTCTTGAGTTTCTGTAGTGTTTAGGGATGATAATTTGGATCCAATTTTAGGGGTTTTGACCCTCCCTAACCCTAACAGAGAGGAGATTCCTCGATAGAAACGGGGAAGGGGAAGGGGACGGGGATGGGGATGAAAAAAATCTTCATAATTGGGGACGGGCCGGGGATGGGGATACATGTGTCCCCTCCCCGCCCCGGCCTGCCCCATCCCCATCCCCATCCCTTTATATTTAGAGTAATACTATGTGTACCCATTTTGGATACACAAATATATACACACTCATATGTGTCATCATATGATTGATTATTATTTTATTCTTAATTCAAAATCATCAAATTACATGAGAACACATATAAATGTGTATACATTTATGTATCCAAAGTGGGTACACAGTTTTATTGTTATATTTATATATTTATTTAAAATACCAATATATTTTTTATAGTTTTAAATTATTTATATTTTTCAAATTTATTTAGGTTTTTGTTGTATATATTAAAGTTGTTAATATATTATATTTGTGATATTTAAAATAGTGGTTAATTTTAATTTTATTTAATTATGTTATTTAATATATTTATATTGTGTTTAAAAGGTAAAAAAAAGAAATTTTTTTTGTGGATACGGGGAAAAGATTTTTCTTTGCAGGGATGGAGAGAGGATGGGGAGGGGATGGGAATGGGGAGAAGATTTTTCTTTACGGGCCGGGAACGAGGATTGATATTCCCTACGGGGACGGGGATGGGGATTGAGATCCCCTCCCTGCCCCTCCCCATTGCCATCCCTAATAGTGTTGGTTGATTTAATCTTGACTTTGTTCGGCCAAATTTTTAGTTTTGTTTTTGTTACCCTCCAAAGCTTGCATTTTCAAGTTTAGTTATTGTTGAGTTTTTTTTGAGCTTTCAATATTAAGTTTTTGTCTGTTTTTCCCATCTGGGAATCTTCTTGAGCATGTCTTCATTTTTTTACTTTGGTCATTTTTGTGGATTCTTGTTGAAATAAAGCCATTAAGGATATCCATTTGAATTTTAGTTTAAGCTTTCAAATTTAACTTCTTCATTTATTTCCCCATCTGAGTATCCTCCAAGGCCTGCATTTTCACATCTCTTTTTATTTTTTTTGGTTCATCTCAACTTCATTTCAATTAAAAAAATTGTTCCATTGAAGGATACCCATTTGATTTCTTAAAAATAAATTTAAACGACTTTTTTTCGCTTTTTCCCCATGTGAGTATCCTGCAAAACTTGCGTTTTTCGTCCTTTTCTCCTTCATTTCAACTTCATTTGGGTTAAAACTTGTTACGGTAAGACATTGAAAGGTACATATTTGACTACTTAACTAAAGTTTTTAACTCTTCATTATTTTTCCCATTTGGGTATCCACCAAATCTTGCATATTATCTTTTTCTGGCTCACTTCATCTTCATTTGTGTAATTCTTGTTAAAGCGTGCCATTAAAGGACATCCATTTGGTTACAGATCTTGTCTTTTTCCTCAATGGCTTTAACTTATTAAGCCCAATTCAACTTCTTCACTCATTTTCCCTTCTGGGTATACTCCTGAACTTGCATTATTGAAACCTGTTCTTGTTGCTTTTAGCTTCCTTAAATTATTGTTCAAAGCCACTGAAGAAACTCCATCCGATTTTACGATTAACCTTTAAATCTTGCTTGTAGTTTGATGTGGCTTCACTACATTGCTTCTTTCTCTTGATTTGTGTTTATTTTATTCTACAACTCATATCAATCTCTAAACTTCACTTCCACATCTTGATTATCTCCAAAACTTTTAGATACTTGCATTTCTTTTTGCAAATTTTTATTGGATTTGTGAGCTTTTCATGTTGGAAGTAGACACAATTTGTGATGTCTTATTACGGCCATCCAGACCCATCTAGTTCTTACCCTTCATCAACATCTTCAAATGAAAATGAGTCAGCTGAGTTGAAGCTTTACCAAGCTTTCATTTTTTCTGTTCCCATTTTCTTCACTTTTATCCTTCTTTTCTTGTTCTACTTGTTCTATCTTCGGCGCAGGCGAGTTGATTGGCCATCTCTTCAAATGCGAAGCTCTTTAGAAAACAATAGCCTTAATGATCTTTCAAGGGTATGCATTTGATTTTGCTATGGAGGGTTTTTTTTTTTTTTTGGTTAAAGTATTTATGTTATTTTTGTGTATTTAACTATGTTTGGATTGTTCTTCGTTTTGGTTCTTAGCAGGCTGAAATGGGCTTGAAGAAAGAATTGAGAGAGATGTTGCCTATTATCATATATAAAGAGAGCTTCTCTATCAAAGATATACAGTGAGTGAACTTTCCATAAATTATGTTGATTTTAATCATCCCACTTGTTAAGGCGTTTTAAGTAACCTGAAGAAATGGTTATGGGGGCCGCTGGCTTGTGGGATCAATCAGAGAGTTAAGAAGGAAAGGAAAGGATAAGGCAGTTCTTAGAAAATTCTTAGATTGTTTGATTATTACTTAGGTTATATGTTGGGATGTACTGAGGTTTTGCATGATTTTGTTTTAATAGTTGTGAGTGTGTTATTGTGCTTTTCATTGGATCATCTTCGGAACAGCAACATTAAGGTTTTTGAAAAATTGGATATCTTGAAATTAATAATCCTATTTCATACCTTAATTGGTGACCTAAATAAACAAAGGATGAAATTGAAATTTGAAATGGAAATAGACCAATGAATCAATTGATCAAAGTATTCGTGATGTATATTCTCATGAATTAAATGAACAAAGTTTTTGTTGTGTATTGACCTGTGAATTGCATGATCAAAGTATTTCCAGTTTATTGACCATAAATCATATGATCAGTGTATTTGTTATGTATCCACTAATGAATCACATGATGAAACTGTTAAATATCGTATTTCAAAATGTATTGATCATGGGGTAGAGTTTCATTAAAAAAAAAAATGAACACTGTGTTCAGTTCAACTAGAAGACTTAATATTTCAAGCAATTTCCTTTTTGTTTTAGTCATTGATTTATAAGGCCACGTTTCTTCTATAATATTTGTAAGAGATAGATTAATGTTGTTATTTATTATCCAGAGGGATGAATAGTGCAGGTTTAATAAGACAAGATGTGATCATTATTAGGTCCTAACAGCAATTTACATCATTGAGCATTTTAATGCTAAGACCACCATGATGGAATGATTCTCTAATTAATTTCTGGCGTGGACCTTGGAGTAGTATCCCTGTATAGCAATCAGTAGAAGATCAATTAACTCTTATTTTCTTCCACACAGCCAAATCATATATCTGGTTTTCCGTAATGTCACTTGAACCAATTGGATTTGCCTGTGTGATAGACTTAGTTATAGTGTGCATGTCACTTGAAACATTCTTGGAAAGTTACCAACGTTGAAATGTGTCTTGATTTGCACACAGATATTCAAAATTTTTTGGGTAACTGTTGTCTTAGCTTTTAAGTTAAATACATTATCACTTAGATGTTTGTGCAATATCGATGAGACAAATAAAAAGGTGAAAGGCGCCAATAAGGCTTGCCTTCAATGTTTAGAAAGAAGAATTTGTGATGAACACTATAGATGTCACATCTTCACTCAGACTTGTCATAAAAGAAAAAGTTGTATGTTTGAATATCATACTTATACAACCATTTATAATGTTCTAATTATAGTTAGTCTTTAATATAAACCTTAGGAGAATCATACCTCAAAAGCTAGCTATTGAGATAGGAGAACCAAAGTCATATAAATCCCACACTAGTTGTCCATACTTTCTAATGTGACATCTAAGTCCTATACCTTGCACATGAGATCCTAACATGTCACTATGCTTCGCAGTCTCTGCCCCCACACTTGCTAGCTGTGCGTCAACTCCCTACTGGCCCAGACGAGCACTGCAATGTTTGCATCACTACCTGCGTCTAGGGCTGGATACGAGCCGAGCCCAAACAGGGCCCAGCTCGTTTTCGGCTCATTTTCAGTGAGCCCAAGCTCGGGCTCGCCGAGCTCGCTAAACATATGTTCGTGTTCGGCTCGTTTCATAATTTTAGTGTTCGGGTTTGTGTGTTAGGGCTCGGGTTCGCTTTGAGCTCGTATTTCAAGGAACAAATGATGTCGTTTTTTGCTTAAAATTATGTTTTTTTATTTGAGTGAGTGGCTCGCTTAACTGGTGTTCGGATTCGGGCTCGTATTCGTTTTTTGCTTAAAATTCAGGCTTGCATTCGGGCAAGGCAAGCTCGGGTTCGGGTTCGGGCTCGGGCTCGTTCGAGCAAAGCTCGTTTCGAGCCCGAACAAGCTCGCTTCGAATCCAGCCCTACCTGCATCACACGATTGCAACTAGGAAACATAGTGATGATTCTGATACTAAATGATATGAATCTTAGAAGAATCGCATTTCAAAAGTTAGCTATTAAGATGGGAGAGCTCAAAGCCATATAAACCCCATATTGGTTACCCATACTTTACAATATGGGATTCAAGTCTCATATCTTGCACTTGGGATCCTAATAGTCTCTTAGTTTTTTCTGAAATTAGAGTAGTTTTCCATATATAATTATACAATGTAAATATCTGCCTCAAGGAATCTTCTAATATGAATTTATGGGCGCAGGGAAATGAATTTGCTATTTGTCTATTTTAACATTTTAAGAGTACATGTAAAATCAGTAAACATGAATAGGGAAATCAAAGCTTTCACTTTTTCAGCTGTCTCTTAACTAAGGAGACTTCTATTACTGTTATAGATGTTCAGTTTGTCTTGCGGACTACCTAGCAGAAGATAAACTTCAACAGATACCTGCATGTGGTCATGCATTCCACATGGATTGCATTGACCACTGGCTTGCCACCCACACCACTTGCCCACTATGCCGTCTTTCCCTCATTCCTTCTGCTAAAGCTCCTATTGAATCACCTGACACCCAAGAAGGAACTAGTCAAGAATCTTCCTTGACAGAGAACGGTGATGGAGCGTCTGATCAACCTATTTCTGAAGCTTGTGAAGAAACACGAGCTATAGAACATCCTGAGTCAAGGAATAGAAATGCAGGAGCCATTGAAAACAATTCTGAAGTAGAGGAAACTTCTCAATGTTTTGATCAAGGAACTGAGTTTCAGGATACAAGGAATGAAACTGAAAATGATGACCATAGCAGACGGATCCCTGGTAAGCTGTAGTTCCTTCTAAACTTGCTTAGTCAATATCATTACCATATGTTCTTTGTAAGATCTATTTTATAATTTAGTTATTTGCTTGACAAGTGCAATTTCATTAATTGACAAGCTTGATTGTTCTGCATTCTGCCTTACACACATAAGTTATTCTGATTCTGAATATGAATATGATGTTGAGTTTTTAACAAACACAGAATATTGTCGAAGTCAAATTTCATCAGGAACTGATTAAATAATCCAATGTCTTTATTTTTAATTGATTGAACTGAGTGTAAGTTAGCCGGAATGCATGTACTAAGTTAGAGTAGCCGTAGTCACTAATTGATTTGTAGAAAGATCATCATATTGAGAGCCTTGATTTGTTTAGTTACTAATTTATCATCTCTCTAGTTATTTATTTATATTAGTCTGAACCAGCAACAAGGTTCACTTTCAATATAAGTTAAGAGTAGCCATAAGCTTCGTTTTCTTTTTTGTTACTGATCAGTGGTAAGCTGTGAAAACCTTCTAATTTCTTTATTTATATGTTAAGCCATGCAAAACTTTAATCAATTTGTATGAAACATCGTAGTTGGCTGACATATTTTGCTCATGTTTGAACAGCTTAAGATAAGACTATAACAATCAGGTCACAATGATGAAGCCTAATGCCATCGTGTTGCACCTCTATTCTTCTTACAAAACCAGTTGAATAGCATGAAGCTTCTGAGTTGACAAATTCTTGTTTGCCAACTAAATGTAATGAACAAATGATCGCACAGCCAAAATTTCCTTCGTCTCCCTTGTTGCTGTCACCTCAGGCTCAAGGAACTTGTCAATGACAAGGATTTTCAAAGAAAGTTCATGATGAGAATGAAACAAAAGAGCAAAGAATGGATGTTCATGGTTGAATTTGGTTTATCAATGTTGTTTTGTTTAATTTAATATTTATAGTAACTCTGCAATGTTCTATTGCATTTGACTTGGAACTCCCGATTATAAAGAGTACATTGAGAAGGTTCTGTTGAAATTGTAATTTGAGAAACATAGTTGAATATGGAATATTTATTGAATCTAGTTTAAACTTGCTGAAACATTTGATCTTCAATTCAGCTTAGGTTGTTCATACTCAATCACTCATCATTATTTTATGTGAAAGCTATAAAAGTCTATGTTAAAAAAAACTTAATTCAGGAAGCAAAGAGATAGCTAAGAGATGTTATTCTTCTACAATGTAACATTTTTTAGCATGTAAGTACAATCAGCACAACAATTATGCGGGTATTGTCCAAATGTACAAGATGGATACCTGGATCCACTATTTAAAACATTATTAAGAACAACGATTAGTAACACACCCACAAATTGAGCATTCAATGCCACATGCAAAATTAACCAACTCTTGGATCAGCCAACTGATTCCTTGACTCACAGAAGAGTCTAACAGTTTGATAGATCAAAGAAGGTTCAGCCATTGCGCCATTTCCATAATCCCCGCAAGCTAGCTTTTTTGTGACCGGTGGGATGAGAGAAATTCCGAGTTCATCAATGGACATAAGGTGCCGCTCTGTGAAAGGATTTTTCCACATGAAAGTGTTCATAGCAGGTGCAACAAAAAGTGGTTTGCTATAGTCCCATGCTCGCACAACACATGTCAGCAGATTGTCACACAATCCTCCAGCTATCTGCAATGCACATGCAAAATAGAATACAAAAACAGCCAAATGAAGCCACTCCCAGCAGGTACATTGGATTGTGACCATAAAATCATACTATTTACAGCTCAAGACCAAACGTATGGTCATATAAGATACTAGTTTATCACTCAGCAAAAGCAGTCCTTCCAGATTTTGTTTTATCTCCTAAACAGGAGCCCGCAGAAATCTGCTCGGTGGCTTCATTCCTTTAATTTTGAAAATTCATCATAAATAATTTTAATTACAACTTTCAATTCATTATGCCAACTTAATGATTGGAACTGAAATGAGCATGCTTAAACCATTCTAGAGATCACAAAGCATGCTGTGAGACATTGATATGCTCTGTGAGAGAAATTATAGAAACCAACACATTCAAAAATAACAGATAAAAACTTCAAAAAACAGTGAATTTACTTCTGACTATTATGTCAGAATCTGTTTCTTTCTCATTCTATTGATTGTGATATGCTCTCCTAACAGATCCTAGTGCCAAGCAAAACATAATCCATAACTTTTACAAAAAGAAGAAAACATAATACATACTATGGGAAATAAGAATTCTATGATTTAAAAAGAATTACCTTGCCAAGTGTGTTGGCAGACAATGGGGCTATAACCATTATATCAGCCCAGCGGCGGAGCTCAATGTGTAGTACACTATCACCTATTTTGTTCCAGCTGGACCATTCATCCTCATCAGTATAAAAAATAACCTCCTTAGGAAGTGATGCTCGATCAATGAAGTGCAGAGAGGCCTTTGTGGCCACTGCTCTTACTTCTGCCCACTCTGAAAAACTATGGCAAAGATTCCCAAACTTTATGGCAGCCACACTTCCACTTGCAGCAAGTAAAATACGGGGTTTCTTGGGACCAGTATTCATCTGAATTGTCTCCTCTGCACTCATGGGTTCTGAGAATTCCATAACCTATTTATAAAAAAGGATCATCATTTATTTTAAAAGTATCATAAAACATTAATGTTTAATAAAGAAGAAAATTAGGAGACGCTTAAGTAGATCTCCTTCTAGTTTTATTATATACACAACAAAATTTTCTTTCTTTCTGGGTTAAGAAACGACAAAAAGGTGTAACTTGGGTCACATTAATATAAAGACTGAGAGAATGATTTCCAACGTTATAGTCATTCTTAGGTTAAAAGGTCCTAAATTTTTGTACATGTACACTAAGGCCTGACAATTAGTTGTCAGCTTGTCAAATTTAAGCTAACAGCCACTAGTCATCCATCCACTGATTAAAAGTTTCAAGACCTCTGTATCTAAGAATTTTCATCTAATCTTACCAACAAAAATAAGAGTATTTCCTTTTCCATGCAAGACATTTCCTACTATTTACAGAAACAAAGAAGTCAACAACCCCATAGGTCATCTATAGGCAACGAAAATCAAGATTCAAGTTCTAAAATTCATATCCTATCCTGCAATTCTTACTTGGATTAAAACAAAAACTATGAAAATGATTTGATGTACCTCACATAATATTTAAAAACTATAAATAGGAAACGCAAAACTAAGTTTTTTTTTTGCCAGAAC
This sequence comes from Mangifera indica, assembly GCF_011075055.1. NCBI lineage: Eukaryota > Viridiplantae > Streptophyta > Magnoliopsida > Sapindales > Anacardiaceae > Mangifera > Mangifera indica. The sequence goes on from NC_058147.1 coordinate 15,283,242, forward strand.
TCATCATTAAAACCAATCCTTTTTCCATTTCTTAGGCTTCAACACGAATGGCAGGTCCGTCTTGGAACGCCATCTCAACAGAAAGCAAGCGGGTGAGCAACACATTTTACAAAAGATGACAAAAACATTAAGAAACCTGAAGATTCTAAAGAAGTTTAGCAAAAATATTCATTCAAAAAATGTGCCCAGAAAAACACTCTATTATACACACAAAATCCTAGATATTTGTTCCATTTTCTAGCTGCAAAAGAACAGTAGACAACAAGAATTAACCAAAATAGAAACCCATTTTGCGTATTCAACCAAAAATTAATACCCACAAAGAAGAGAAAACAAACCCAGTAGCAGTGACAACATCCTTCTTCAAAATAAAATTCGAAAATCATATAATCAAGTCAAAGTAAAACAAACCCATGACCCAATACTAAAACAAACATAAACAGAGAAAAAACGAAATTAAAAAAAGAGAGAAGCAAACCTGGAGTTTGTTGAAGTCTTGGAAGGGTTCAATGGAGTTTCAAATGTAGGGATAGAGGCATAGAGAATTTAGCCCGACCGAATTTACCACCCAAACTTTTCTGAAATAACTTTATTAACCTTAAATTTTGAGAAATTCATTTTGTTACCTGTTCGTTAATTTTGTCAATCGAAGATTAACATTGGAAGAACATAAAGACCATTTTATAAAAAAAATATTAATTAAAATAGACTTTTAATTGAGAAGGTTAATCAAACTGCCATTCCATTTACATCTCAACACCACCTATGATTATACATTATCTAAGGTTAAAATTTTCAGATAACTTTCGGAATTTTTGGCATTAATATATTAAAAAGTTATTTAAAAAAAACCATAAAATGTCAAGAAGAGTAAGTAAGATAAATAAACAAGCCATTATTGTAAACTAAAGAAAAATGACTAGATATGTGTTAATCTTAGGAAGGGCATTCGTAATAAATGAAAATTGAGAAGGATTTTTTGGTTGTGGCAGCCTTTGTTAACCATAGATAACCTTTATTAAGTGTCATCAATCAAAGAATCTCCTTTCTTGTCATGTTGCCCTCACTACAATTGTTGCCACTTGATCAAGGCTTCCTTTGGTTGGATTTGTCATGTTGCCACCTGTATTGGTTGGAAGAATTCTTGGTTGAATCGCATTGTTTGGTTTACTTATTGTTGTCACTATCTATGTCATTTCTGATAGAAGAAAGTTCCAAGTCAATGAAAATAAAAGTGAAATCCTTGATCATCAAAATATCATCCTCTACCTTTACTCTATTTAAATATCATACACCTTTACATTTATCTTTTAATCAATTTCACCTTAAAACTAAATCACGAGAAAGAACATGTGTATGTAGGCAATGTCTCCAAATATTCAATTCATGAGTGCTACCATCTCATTGCTTTGATCAGGTGTGCTAATAATCAAGGAAAGCTCTTAAACTTCTATAACCATAGTTGGCCCCTTTGTAATATCACTTACCCTCCATTCTAGTATATATGCCCCACCAAATCTACTTTTCTCATCATTGCTCTCTTTTTAGATTTGTTCCACATGTGATACGAACCTCAATGATAATCAAAGAGACCCAATATCAATATTCACAACCAACCTAAGAAAGTCTAATAACCAGGTTCAAACATGCAAAAACCATGACTCAATGGTTTATGAACCACGAACCATAGGTATATTAAAGAAGGTAAGATGCCAATTTTGAAGACCTCTTTGAATAACAAGGGGAAAACTTTTATTTCAATTTTAAAAATCATCAAATTTACGTTTTTCTTAGAGTAGCCAAGTTTTTATCCCTAAAGAAAATAATAAAACCCTAATTTAACTAATAATAAGTCTAATAAGCCTGAAAAAAATGGGCTGAAATAAAATAATAGCTAGCTCAATTACTAAACATGAGTTTTCATAATAAAATATAATTAAACTAAGGCCAAATAACATTAAACACATAACTGAAAGTAATTAAGGCCAAATATTCAAAGTCTAGCCTAAATAGCATACTGACTCTAAGTAATTCAACCCAAAATTTCATCAACTTTGATGTACTTGCTCTTAAATGACTTGAATGATATTTGCAATTTTTGATAATGCTTCCAATGACTCCAAGTTGTCCAATCCTTGTTGCGCATGACTTCTAGCCCAAATCTCTTAAATCAACTCATTTAAAACTTCTTTCACTTCTTTGCTTAGGCCCTAGTCATTGGTCATTGTTGTTACTTTGGCAAGTCTCTTACTTGCTTCCTTGGTCTCCATTATTCCCCCTTTGGTCAAAAGGATTGGCCATCAAATTTGCACCTATATCAAAATCAAAAGGAGAAAGGTCAGAAAACATTAAAAGTAACACTACTGTTATACTGACTTGGCAAGTCTAACCTATAACATTATCATTGATTCCTGTAATCACTTGAAATGGGCTATCTCCACACGGTTGCAACCTAGACTTCTTTTGCATAGGAAACATCTTCTTACGCATATGCATCTAAACCTAATCTCCTAATTCAAATATCCTTTGTATATTTTGGTTGATTCTAGTGCTTCCATTGTTTCATTGCTTATAATATTATGGGAAGGTTGAACTTGAAACCTTTTAAAATAACTCAAAATTTTAAAATAAAAATGTTTGATAGAGATTGCGTAGTCAATGATTTGGTTCTAACTAGAGAAGCAATATTTATTAAGGGTAAAGAATTGTTGGTGGATCTAATAGTCTTTGACATGCTGAATTTTGATCTAATCTTGGGAATGGATTTCCTAGAAACATACAGGGACGAGATTGATTGTAAAAGAAAGAAGGTCAAATTTACCCATGATGATGGTGAAGAGTTCAACTTCAGTTAAGGGTATTTAAAAAGTATGATCATTAGTTGTATCAAAGAAGGAAAAATGTTGAACAAGGGATGTTTAGGATATCTAGCTCATGTAGTGATTAAGGATAAAGGCAAGGGTTTGAGCTTGGAGGACATGCCAATTGTTTAGAATTTTTGAATGTGTTTCTAGAAAAGTCACCCAATTTGGCACATGAGAGAGAACTAAGGTTCAATATAGAGCTAATATTAGAAACTGCACTTATATCCAAACCCTTTATCAAATGGCACCAACTGAGTTACAAGAGTTGAAGAAACAATTTTAAGAGTTACTAGACAAAGGGTTCATTGGACCAAGTCATTCACTTTAAGGAGCCTTGATTTTGTTTGTAAAAAAGAAAGATGGATAAATAAGGACGTGTATTGACTACATGGAGTTGAATAAGGTCACAATCAAGAATAAAGATCCACTTCTTTGAATAGATAATTTGTTTGATCAATTCAATCTTTTAAAAAATTGATCTAAGGTCAAAATATCATCAGGTAAGAGTTGTTAAGAAAGATATCCCCAAGACAACTTTCAAAACTAGATATGACCATTATGAATTTGTGATAATGCCTTTTGGGTTAACTAATAGTTTAGCTATTTTCATGGATTTGATTAATAGAGTGTTCTAAGACTGTTTGGATAAATTTATTATAGTATTTATTGATCATATTTTGATTTATTTAAAGAGTGGAGAAGAACACAAGGACCATCTAAGGTTTATACTTCAGAGGCTAAAAGAAAGGTAGTTTTATGCCAAATTTAATAAATCTGAGTTTTGGCTAGATAGAGTAGTATTCTTGGGCCATGTGGTGATTATTAATGGTATCATAGTAGATCCTAATATGATTGACTCGGTCCTAGGTTAGTAAAGACCAAAGACCATCAAAGAAGTTGAAGCTTTTTGGGTTTAGTTGGAAATTACAGTAGGTTTGTAAAAGGATTCACAAGGTTGGCTAGACCTTTTACAACTCTTAAAAAGAATGAAGCCCCTTTTATATGGACTAATGAGTATGAAAAAAGTTTTCAAGAATTGAAACAAAGGTTAACTTTTGGCCTTGTGTTGGCATTGCCTGAGGATAGGGTAGAGTTTGATGTTTACGATGATGCCTCTCAAATTGGAATAGAAGTAATTCTAATGTAATAGGGCAGAGAGTATTTAAAGCTTTTTATGGGTTATTATGGATCGACTCATAAAATCAGCACACTTTAGTTAAGGACTCTATGTCTACAAATCAATTAGGAGAGATTTATGTTAAAGAAATAGTGAGATTACATGGAGTTCCTAAAACCATTGTGTCGAATTGAGATACCAGATTTGTATCAACTTTTAGAAAGAGTCTTCAAAGATCTATGGGTACTAAGCTAGCTTTTAGTACGGTGTACCATCCTCAATTAAACTATTAAACAGAGCATACTAATCAAATTATTAAAGATATGTTTCAAGCTTGTTGTTTGGATCATAAGGTGAATTGGGCAAACATTATCCCTTCGATGGAATTTTCTTATAACAACAACTATTAGTCGACTATAAGGATGACACCCTATAAAGCTCTTTATGGAAGAAAGTATTAGTCTCCTTTGTATTGAGATAATCTAGGTGAAAAGAAGTTATTAGAGCGGTCTTTAGGGCCTAAGATTGTTAAAAAAGTTATGCAGATAAAAGAAGAAAAGATTTAGAGTTTATTGTCGGTAAAAAGGCATTCCTAAAGTTACTCCTTTTTAGAATATTGTCTGATTTAGGAGAAAAAGAAAGTTGGCTCCTAAGTTCATCGTTCCATTCGAGGTATTTGTAAGGTGGCTTATTGTCTTGTGTTACCTACGAGTATGGATCGCATTCATAACATGTTTCATGTCTCATTACTTTATAAGTACATTGAGGATCCAAGTCACATTCTTAAAGTTGAGGAAATCGATTGTCTAAGGATTTATCTTATGAAGAATTACCTATTTAAATTTTAGACAGAAAGGTAAAGGTACTTAGAAATAAGCAAATCCCAATTATGAAAGTTCTTTGGAGGAATCACCAAATTGAAGAAGCTATATAGGAAATTGTGCTAGACATGAGACAGAAGTTTCTTGAATTATTTAAGTGAATTTCAAAGGCAAAATTCCCCATAAGGAGGGGAGAATTGTAACACCCTAGATATTTTTAAGGGACCGTTTGGTACTTACAATACCTTTATATTTGATTTTAATATTTAAAAGTTTGGATAAGTATTAATACCAAATTAAGAAATCATAATGGGCGTGAGTAATGGACGTGCAAATGGTAAGTTTGTTAAACATAAAGCATTGGATACAAAAAACTTTGGGACATGATTTTCTTTGTGATCTTTATCTCTCAGTTAAACATAAAACATTGGAGACAAAAAAAAAAAAAAAACTACGACCAAGTGGTTAGACTTTTAATACCTATTTGGAGAAGATCTTGGAGATTCTAGTGTGGTTTTGGTGAGAGAAAGCATTAATTATAAGGCTGCTGGAGAGAATTTTAGGATGTTTTGTATTAAGACGAGCTAGTTTTATGATTTGCTAGAGAAAAACTATATATTGTACATTACTACTTTCAGTTCATTAAATAGGTAAATTTGATTACGTTAATTTTTATTAGTTTTGTAATGATGTCTTATAAAATTATGTTGATGTATTTGTGATGATTGGCATTCTGCATTTTTATAATTTAATAGTGATAAAATTTTTATTAAGAAAGAATTTAATGGAGGATAGAAAGATTCTATAGATGTGAATATATGTAGATATTAAATAAAAAAATATATGCATATATATAGAATTTTAGATAATTTACATGGTCAAGTATTTATTTTATTTTAACGTTCATGGGATGCATAATCATGCTTGTGAATACATATGCCCGTGAGTTTATACTTTCTGAATTGCCAAGTTACAATAATGTTTTTTAGATACTTGGAACTTGGTGATTTGACCAACAGATTATTTTTAGGATTTGAATTAAATTTGAGAAATGAGATAGAATAATTATATGACTTCAAGTGGGGTGAAGGGATGTAAAGATATGGATATTGAGATAAATAATAATCACTTATGCAACACAATTACTTGAGATTGAGGGTTTTTTGAAGGGGTACTTGTGACATAGACTATACACCCCTAGAGAGGTGTTGACCCATAGAAAGGACACACAGTCTATAATATGCACCTATAGAGAAGGGGCACCCATAGAAAGGTGTTATGAGGAGATCGATTCATACATGGTTTGGACTGTTATAGCTAAGAGATTAGTCACATAACTAGGGTACTAAATCCCTGATTCAGCCTACACCAATCGATATAAATGAAATTAATAATTTGAATAAATAAAGCTTCTTCAAAGAATGTGAAATTTGAACAAGAGAATCTTCGAATAGGGTAGTAATTTCTGCTTACTGATTGACGTGTCACTCACTTCTTTTATGATTGATTTTGCTAGTAAAAAATGAGCTAGTAAGAGAGGACGAGGTTGTTAATTAGTGTTAAAGGCAATTAAAGATAGGATTTCATTATGGGATTTTAAAAAAAATAATTTCAATATTTGATTTATGTGATTTGAGTACATACTTTTAATATTATGCTCTATGATCTTGCATTGAAATATGTGTGGTTTAAATATTGAATTATGTATGACAATTAATTTTAAATTACCTTATGCATAAATCATTTATGGAGTTGATTTTATTATTTTTATTATTATTTTAAAAAATGTTATTTTCTTTTGATTATTAGTAACATTACCATCGAAGGGTATGACCTTCGATGCAGACTGTTACAATTCAATATTGAACTAGCATTGGGCACAACACCTATCTCCGAGGCACTTTACAAAATGGCTCCAACCAAGCTACAAGAATTAAAGAAGCTGCTCCAAAAGTTACTTGAGAATGGATTCATTAGGCTGAGTCACTCTCTCTAAGGAGCTCTCATCCTGTTTGTCAAGAAGAAATATGGGTCCATAAGAATGTGTATAGACTGCTAAGAAATGAATAAGGTCATGGTGAAGAACAAGTACATGTTACCCAAAGTAGATGATTTATTTGAGTAGTTGAGGGCATCAGTGGTATTTTCTAAGATTGATATAAGGTCTAGTTATCATCAAGGGTAACTGAGTAGGATATATCCAAGATATCTTTTCAAATTTGGTATAGCCATTTTGAATTTGTAGTGATGTCATTTGGAGTAACTAATGCCCCTACAGTGTGTATGAATGTGATGAATGGGGTATTTCAAGATTGCCTATATAAGTTTATAGTTGTCTTTATTAATGAGATATTGGTGTATTCTAAGAGTCATAAAAAGCATAAGTAGCATTTGAGACTTACTTTATAGAGGTTGAGGGAAAAACAACTATATATAAAGTTCTCTAAGTGGGAATTTTAGCTTGATAAAGTGGCTTTCTTGGGGCATTTGGTTTTGACATAAGGTATATCAGTGGACCAGAGCAAAATTAGGGTAGTTCTAAATTGGCAAAGCCCGAAGTCAATCAAAAAGGTTTGTAGTTTTTTAGGTTTGGCGAGGTACCACCAAAGGTTCATTGAAGGGTTTGTTAAGCTAGCAAGACCTCTCACAACTCTCACTAAAAAGGAAACTCAGTTTTAGTAATCAGATTCTTATGAGGAGAGTTTCCAAGAGTTAAAAAGAAGATTGACTTCTGCTCTAGTGTTGACCTAACTAAGGAGGGGGTCAAGTATGATTTGTACACCAATGCATCTCATGGTGGTTTGGGAGAAGTGTTAATGTAGCAAGGCAAAGTTATAACATATGCCTCGAGACTGTTGAAAGATTTTGAAACCAGATACCTTACTCATGATTTGAAGCTAGCAGTTTTAGTGTTTGCCTTCATGATTTGGAGACACTACTTATATAGGGTAAGATGCAATATCTACACTGATCACAAGAGCCTCAAATACTTCTTTAATCAAAAAGAGATTAACATGAGATAAAGAAGATAGCTTGAGCTAATAAAGGATTATAACTTTGATATTAAGTATCATCTAAGCAAAACTAATGTAGTTACAGATGTCCTCAATGGAAAAGTGATCTTATCATAATTGTTGGTTTAGAGGGAGATTCAGATAGATTTGGATCGAAAGCAGATTGAGTTAGAATTAAGGTTCCAGCCAAATTAGAGATCAAATTCACATTAGTGGAAAAGATCAAGATAACTCAACTTTAGGATGATTGGTGTAAGTAGAGGATTCTGAGAATCCATGATAGACTTAAGACACACTTTGAAGAGATAAATGGAGTCCTTAAGTTCAAAGCTAGAGTTTGTGTTCCATCAGTGTCAAAGTTAAGGCAGAGGATTCTTACATATGCTCACAATTCTTTTTACACTACCTACCTTCAGGGTGTAAAGATGTATCACGATTTAAGGAGGAGTTTTTGGTGGTTTGGCATGAAGAAAGATGTGGGTGAGTATGTGGCCAAGTGTCTCACTTGCCAACAGATTAAGACTGAACACCAAAGACCATCAAGATTGCTTCAATATCTTAGTGTACTTAAATAATGGTGGGAGCATGTTTCTATCCATTGAAAGGTATCTCATATCTATTGAAATATTTTCTATAGGCAATGACTTACGTAATTTTGTTTTTTTTTTGTATCATGAGATAGAGACATTTTTTTTCATCTAATTGTTTCATTGAAATCAAGTGAATAATTGTCATTATTTAGAAATGATATATTCTAATCACCATAAGTTTGGATATCCTAATTGATTTTGCTTTTTGAAAATTTTAAGTAAAATTTGTTGGTTAATATGATATTATCTAGAAAATTTATTATAATTTGATAATAAATTGAACCAACTAGTTCCTAATTGAATTGGTCAAATTATAAACCAGTAAGACAACCGATTTGATCACCGTTCAAGTTTTAAAAATATTAGTTTGATTTTTTTATCTTATATGTGTACTATGTACATATGGATATAAAAAGGGCAATGCATAAAGCATATGAGAAATGGCTAACTGAAGTGCCACCTCATCAACCTCACTTTGCTTGAGTTTAAAGCGTGAGATATTGTGGAACAAAAGTCAAAGTAAAACAAATCAACACCAAATGTTTAAGCAATAAAATTATAAGTAAATGTTTTTGGTATATAAATAATGTATCATTATATAATTAAATAATTTTGAATTAAAGATAAAATAAAATTCAATTATATAATGATATATCATTTGTGTAGTTAAATTTTGTTAAAAAAAATATCTATACATAACAATCAGCATCTGATTGTTAGGCTTTTAAGGTTTCAGAGTGGACCTAATGTGCTTTGGGTAATAGTTGATAGATTGACCGAGATAGTGCATTTCTTACCTATTAAGGACATTACCCATACAGAGTAGTCAGCGAAGTCATATATTCAAGAGATTGTTAGGTTGTATGGTGTGCCCAAGACCATAGTGTCAAATAGAGACATGAGATTTGTATTAACTTTTTGGAGGAGTTTACATAGATCATTGAGCACTAATTTATCATTCAATACAACTTATCATCCGTAGACAGATAATCAAACTGAAAGGACTAACCAGGTGTTAAAAGATATGTTGAGACTCTGCAGCTTAGACCTTAGGGTAAGATGGGTGGAGATGTTGGTCTTAGTAAAGTTCTTTTATAATAACAATTATCAAGCGACGTTTTAGATGGTGCCTTATGAGGCACTCTATGATAAGAGGTATTGTTCTCCTTGACATTGGGATGAGTTGGGTGAGAAGGATGCCTTGATTCAGTCTCTTGGACTAGAGTTAACTCAGAAAATGATTGAGGATGTTCAATTAATCAGACAGAGAATGAAACAATGTAATGCCCTCTCCAGAACTACTGCACTCCAAAGGAAAAGCATCACTAAATTGACAATTTTGAGTATCAATTAAATAAAAACAATTAATTAAATCTCATTTATTAAAATTGATAAATTACCCTTATCAAAACTAAATCAAAAGCGCTTAAAAGATGTCATTGTTAGGGTAGGTGCCCTAAAGCCAATTGATTTAGGATTTGTAATTGTAATTTTATAATTCATTAATTAATAATGGATCTGATTGTTATTCAATTCCTATGTCCTTTAATATGATTGTGCGAATAACATGCTTTAAAATGGTAGAACTGTGATGAAGGGATTAGACAACTGATTGTGGAAACCTTATGCATACGTTAAGTGGCTATTCTAGAAACGTCTGTAATCCCAACATTGCAATGAATAAGGGCATATGTAATGAATGATGGGGTTATCATAGTGTTGAGCAACCTTACCTAAAGGTGGCGACAGTTTCCAAGTGTCAAAGTTATTTGTAGACAGGTTAGTGCAATATATAAGTGCACATTGTAGACATGCTTATTGGACTGACCCTACTAGAGGATATCCATATGGATGGCTACTCTAGTGTCTATGGAACAAATCCTTTAAACACCACTGGTATATGTTATCCTATGACTTAAGATCACTAGATTATCTCGTGTAAAGATTGATATGGTTTAACTTCATCAAACATACCATCGTAACTGAGGTATCATAAAGGTAAGGAACGACCATATCATGAGATACATAAAAGCTATGGTTAATTAATAAAGGATTTGTCACTCATGAGCATGGGATAAGATATCTCATATAAGAATATTGAATGACATTCATGACTGCTTGAATGTGTGGCCACAAAGGGATAAGATTGTAGCCTAATCTGTATAAATCATTAATGTGTATCAATTCATACCGAAGATCTACTAAGATAGACACATTTTTATGTCTTACCCTCAAGAGATACCAACTGACAAAAGGATTGAATTGCACGTAACTGTGATATTATAAAAGCTTAAGATATGTCCACTGACACTCTATCATTCGAGTGCCTATCACACTTTGTTAGAGGTCAATCTTGATCTATATCTAAATTTAACCTAAATTTAGATACTATCAATTCAATGCAGAGCTTATAGGGCACACTCATATATGAGTTAATATGAACCTAAAAGTAAGAATTGTTTGATAACAATCTTGATGTTTAAAGAGAGACAGAAATCTATTGGCCATACTTTGACCAAATTTGACTTAGTGTCTATAGTGCCATTTGGCACGGTGCAAAATTAATATGCATAGCACGCCTTGACAAGGCTTGTCTAACTGTGCAATGCATGTTTCATGCCAAGTGGTACACTTTAATGTCCACCTTTGCATGGTTTAAGGTGTGTCAAATGACACATAAGTGAATCACCTGTGCACTCATGTTGTTAGTGTCTAGTATGAGTTAAACTCTTGTTGGACTTGGACACCTATATATAATTATAAAACAAAATGTAAGTTGAACATAATAATCTCAAATACAAAATTCACATACAAAAATTAGAAACCCTAGCCACAAGGTTTTTTTGAATTCTTTTTTGTAATGAACACATTCCTGTCCATCCAACACATAGAAGCCCTAACAACCTTCTTCCTAGACAACCTTTAATATTCGTACTCTTTGATAGCGTTTATTTCTTTACCATGTGAAGACTCAAAGGAGCAACCATCGCAGGTATAGACCTTAAAAACACCCTATTGTTGTTTTTATATGTTCATGTTAAATATGCATTAAAACAGGGATTTTGGTCATGGTTTTAGGATTTTTTTTTAATTTTTAATTTCATTACACTATCAATTATCGGTCCCTTAAAATCCTATAATGGTATCATAGCCACCGTTTAAGCATATTTTTATGAAAAATTATATCTGTCTGTTTTGATTATTTTACCTGTTGTTACATGTAATTAAAGTAATCAAAACTCTAAAATTGCTAAAGATGATTTGTAATCATGTTGTCGCATGATTTGTAGAGTTCCATGAACAACATAAATATGTGTGAATTATTGAGTGATGTTCTCTGATTATTTTGTTTGACTTTTATTAATTTTATAGGCTGAATTCAGGTTGAAACTAGTTTCATTGGTGTGAGTACGATTTACGTGTCGTATTTTCTCACCCCAGTGAGGTTTATCAAGAACATGATTTTTTGTCACTAAAAAATCCAAAAGACACATCTAAAAAGTTGTTGTGAATAGAGGTGTCGATTAAAGGACCTTGGACCAAGGGAGGGGTCACAGTTGGACCAATCTTAGTCCAACCATAACAACTGAATCGGTGCTCAGCACCAATGGAAGTCATCACGGCTAGACCTATATGTCTAGCTGTGAAGCAGCCACATTGTGGCACCATTAGGTGTGACAGTTGGAGTAATTTCCAAATTGGTCCAGTCATGACACTTCATGGTTAGTGACGCCATGTTTCACAACTGGACCATTATTAAAATTGGTCCAACTGTGATCACCATAACACCACATGTCTAGTCATAGGCCAATTATGTGTCACAGCTGAACAGTTTTGAAGGATCAAATGACTTAAAATAAAGGGTGAATTAGGCAATCTAAAACAATTTTTACCAAATTAAAGAATTAAACCAATTTATTTAATTTAATGAATGTTGACTATTTTAATGTAATTTATGAGAATGACAAGAGATATTTTGAATAATTAACACAATCAAAATAACAGAACACAAAATATAAGTTTATAGGATGAGAAAAATCAAACACGCAACATATAGTGGTTCAGGACAACCCGGCCTACGTCCACTCCTTTAAGCTATCTTCCTTGGAATATTCCCCTAATCCTTGTTTGACAAAAAATCAACCAAGCTTTTCTTCATAACAAAAATAGATTCTAAGGTGCTATTAACATTTATAGGTGCTAGAAGTCAATTTCTCTCACTAAAAAGTTTCTAGTTTCTTCAAGAGTGAACCTCACTCTTTTATAGTGTGAATTTTTGTATGAATTCGAAATATAATCTCTCTCAAAGAGTATATATGAAAATTTAAGTGTAGTACAATCTAATACAAATGAAATCAAAAAGTGTATAAGCAAGAATAAAGAAGAGGATTTATAAATGAATAGCTCAAAATTGATTTGCTCTCAAATATATGGAAGTTTTTAGTGGTAAAAGTTCGAACCCAAGTGGATTTGATTGGGTTTATATAAGAAAAAATAAAGAAAGTTATCGTTGCGCACAAAAACTCGTCGTTTTAATTTTCAGAAAACACAAAATTCTATCGATTGAATGTAATTTAATCAACCAAATGTAATGTGACACTTCCATGGTGTCTACGTAGCACTAACTGTTAAAAAATTCATAACACAATTTGATCAACTAGAATAAATTCGATTATTCGAATTTTTGAAAGCCAAAATGCATGGCTTCTGGATAATGCAAAAGCTACCATCGAAGAATTTCACTGGTAAAATTTGGTCAACCAAATTTTATAACATTTTACCTCCCAAATTTTTGAAAATTTTATTTGCCCCATAAACTTTTGAAAAGTAACAATTTAACCTATTTTTGAAAATCCTTTCAAAACCACCTTTGAGACATGAAAATGTAGTTCACAAAACTTTATTATTTTAAATGAGTTAATAAACTTTGATAAAAATTTGGCTTAACCTAATAAGTTTGAAAAATAATATTTTAACCCAAAATGTGAAAGATATAAAAATAAGTTTTTAAGTGAGTTTTCACATGTAAATAAATATTCTAATCAAAACAAATACTTCAAGATTACAAATATATCTACCTAAACTTGAGTTTTTTCTTTAAATCTTTACGAATTCTTCACTTGAGTCTTGTCTTTCATTTTCATCTTGATACTCTTTCAACTGCATTAGGTAAATTTTTGCAATTTAAACTTCTGCTCAAGTAAAGTCTTTAGTCAATATGCTTAGAGACATATTATTTTATTATCATCAAAATAAGAGTATAATGACTTCTTGAGTCAATAATCTCCCTATTTTTTATGATAACAAACACATGTACTTTAAGGAATTTTATAAAATATATCAATGAATGTATTTCCCTGAAGATAGGAAACACTTGATTTTTAAGAAAATTTTGCAAGAGTTCACCTTAAAAAAATTAAGTTTCCTCCCCATAAATATACGCATCATAGGCAAATAATAATACAATTCATATCAATATCATATATCCAACATTAATCAAATATATCCTTATCAAAATATCCAGAATATCAATTAAATATCACATCTATAATCATAGGCAAATATATTCATAATCCTCCATAACCACATAAAAGTATCCACAATATCAATCAAACTTTTCTCCCCTTTTGTCATTATCAAAAGGACTGATGCAAACAATATAGGCAATGAGATAAAAGAAGACTAACATGCATGAACAATGTATAGAAATAATCACCAAAATGGCTAAAAATAAGCATCAAGGCACTGTCCATGAATACAATGTCTAAATAAGCATGATCAGCAAAATAAGAGTACTAACAAGATAAACTATCAAGGTATGAGGAAAAATTTAATGAAAAACAGAGATAAACTAAGAAAGTAGTTAAGGAAAACGATAAAGAAACTCATCTATGCCACCCATAATCTCGACTCGAAGATTGACAATACTAGCATGAACAGCAGTAAAATCACAAGCACACAACTACTCCTTTTCACTTTCCTTTATTTTGCTCTATAGACATGGGTGGGGTGTGTTCCATTATTTCCAAGCACACAGCTACTCCTCATGGCACTTCCCCATGTGTTAATTTTGCTAAACACATGAGCATGTGCCCTAGCTAACACAATATGTGCCCTTTTTAGATATTATTTCACTTTCTTTTCTAAACTTATCTTAGTCGTCCCACTTTGTAGGGGTATTATAGTCATTTCTCCCCTACATACAGTAATGCTAAAGCTATACATAGGAAGACCACATGTCCTAGTTAACCGCTAACCAATCAACAACATTCAACTCTTACCGAAACCATGAAAAAATCAGCCTAAAACTTGGAATTTGTGCACACAAGCATGTTTCCTATACCATACGGTCGTATGTCGAACCTAGAATTTATAATAATGCCCTAGTTTTACTTCTCAATTATCAACATGTATCAATTTACCCCTAACATGCAATATGTAACCTCTGCTTGAAAGTGTCGTGACATATTTGGAATTCTTAATTCGCTATCTTCATGTTTTCTTTCACAAGAAATATCCTGTTAAAAAATTTAAAGTTTATAAGAATTTCATTAAAAGATAGAGATGGAAATGATAAATATTGAAAAAAAATAAACCTAAAATTCAAAAATTAAATATTAAAATACCCTGAAATGACAAAAATAAAAAAATGAATTTGAAATTCGAAAAGTACATGTTGAAATACCATAGATTGATAACAATCGAAAAATTAGACTAAAATTTGAAAATTACACATCCAAAAATCTTAAAATGACAAATATCAAAAAATGGAATAAAAATTCAAAAACTACACATTGAAATACTTTAAAATATCAAAAATCAAAAATCAAAAAATTGCTCAAAAATTTGAAAAGTACAATTCAAAATATCCTAAAGTGACAAAAATAAAAAACAAACCTAAATTTAGAAAGACCAAACGACTATTTCCCACCTAAGGTATGCTGCAATCTCAAGTTTCCACCCTTTAACTATGGAAACACCAAACACCTATCCATGGCCGGTTAAATTTAACGAAACTCTAACCCCTGAAAATTTAATCTTATTTCCCCCCCTAAAAGTTTAAAAACTAACATTTTTTACCTAAGCTAAGTTTGAAAAGATAGCATTTCCCCTCCTAGGGTTTAGTTTCCAAACCCTTTCACTTTATCCGACGGCATCGCCGGCTGTCTCCCCCTCCCGACGGTTTCTCTTCCACCGACGGCCCCCTTCAACTCCACCCCAGCCCATCCGACACAGAGAGACGTCGTCTGGGAAGAGAAATCATCTTCCCAGACGATGAAGACGAGATCGATTGATCTCGTCTTCGTCATCTGGGAAGACGATCGTCTTCCCAGATGAAGAAGACTCATCTTCCCAGAGGACGACGAGTCGTCTCGTCTTCATCTAGGAAGACGATCGTCTTCCCAGACGACGACGACGGGGAAGACGAAACTTCGTCTTCCCCGACGAAGTTCTTCGTCTTCCACGACTTCTCTGATGCCGATCGGGCATCCAAATGGAAGGAAAGAGATCGCCGAAAGGAGAGGGCGCTTCGAGAGGGAGAGGTCATCGGCAATGGAGCCGGAGATGTCGTCAGAGATTTCAAAACAAAACCCTAGGGTGAAACTGCGATTTTTTAAAACTTAGGCTAGGGGAAAATTTTAGTTTTTAAAGTTTAGGGGGGCAAAAGTAGATTCTATTTTAATTTATTTTTAATATTATAGAGAAAATGATAATTTTATCCTTACCACCGTTAATTTTAACTGCTCATGGGTGGGTGTTTGGTGTTTTCATAGTTAAAGCGTGAAAACTTGAGATTGCAGCATACCTTGGGCGGGAAATAGGGCTGGACTCGAGTCGAGCTAGCTCGAGCTCGAGCTCGATTCGGTTTGGTTCTAGCCCGAAACAAGCCGGGCTCTGCTCAGCTCAATCGAGCTCGAGCTGGATCGATAGATTTTTTTAAAAAATTTTTTATACAAAACGACGTCGTTTTGATCCATATATATATATACAAAACGATGCCGTTTTGATATGAAAAACGAGCCAAACCGAGCCAAAAACGAGTCAAACTCGAGCCGAGCCGAGTTCAGCTTGAGTCAAGCTCGAGCCGAACTCGAGCCGAGCCTGAGCTGGCTGCGAGCCGAGCTCAGCTTGGCTCGCATCCAACCCTAGCGAGAAATAGTCGTTTGGCCATTTAGAAAACTAAACGTTGAAATACCCTAGGATGACAAAAACTGAAAAATCGATTTGATATTTGAAAAGTATATGTTGAAATATCCTAGAATGATAACAATAAAAAAATTGGACTAAAATTTGAAAACTACACATCCAAAAACCTTAAAATGATAAATATCAAAACATGAAACTAAAATTCGAAAACTATTTGTCGAAATACTCTAGAATGTCAAAAAATGAAAAATCGCTCAAAAATTCAAAAATTACAAGCCAAAATATCCTAAAATAACAAAAAAAAAACCTGAATTTTGAAAACTAAACGTTGAAATACCTTGGAATGACAAAAACCAAAAAATAGGTCTAAAATTTGAGAAGTACATATTGAAATACGCTAGAATGACAATAATAAAAAAATTGGAGTAAAATTTGAAAACTATATGTTCAAAAACCTTAAAATGACAAATATAAAAATACGGAACTGAAATTCAACAACTATACCTTAAAATACTCTAAACTATCAAAATTTGAAAAATCACTCAAAAATTTAAAAAATACACGTCGAAATATCCTAAAATGAAAAAAATAAAAAAAAACATACCTAAATTTAGGAAACTAAACATTGAAATAACTTAGAAATAAAAAAACCGAAATATCGATCTGAAATTCGAAAATTAAAGCACAAAAATAAATAGTCTTGAAATTCAAAAACTACAAGTCGAAAAACTCTAAAACAAGAAATATAGACATGAAATTCGAAAATAGCTTAGTATGACAAAAATCAAAAAATTATTCTGAAACTCAGAAATTACATCGAAAAACAAACCTAGAACTCAAATTCGAAAACTACACATTAAAGAACTCTAAAATAGGAAAAACGAATAAGAAATTTGAAAACTACATATAAAAAAAGGCTAAAAGTGAAAAAACATCAGTTACCTCTTTATATATTTTCTACTTTCTCACAGATCCTATAGTTTTTCTTTGCTCCCTTATCAATTTTTCTTATTTCCCATAGGTCCTATAATTTCAAAAAATTAAATTTCCCCCCAACCCCCCTATTCTCCATGTTCCCCGGATCACCCCCAGGTTACTATTCAAAATTCCCTCCCCCCCTCTAAGGGTTCCCCCACTCTCCCCTAGGTCCTGACTATTTCAAAAATTATATTCTCCCCCCTCCCATATGACATTGTTCCAACCCAAGGGAGATTTTATTCACCCTGAGAAATCTCTAGCGAAACGAAGGAATTTTCCAATCGAAAATCATCACTTCAGCCTCCAATTTCAACAAAAATAAAATCTACACATCCTACAACATAATAACCCCAAAAAATTCAGTCAAAACAAACAAGAATCAAAATATTTTATGTCTTATTCAAAATCAAAATCCTAAACATTCAACGCTAAAAAACTTTATCAAATCAGAATAATCCTAATAATAAAATAATTCAAACAAAAGTACGAATCATGTACTAACCTTCTTTGTTATTTTAGTCACCCAAAAACATGAAAAATGTTAGCAAAATTCCAAAGAAGTTGAACGAACATTGACCCTGTGAAAGGCCCATGATTTTCTTTGAATTCCAAGAAAGACTCAAGGAAAATTTAGGTGAGGATATGAAATATTTTTAGTTTATATACAAAGACATTTTAGTAATTATAGTTAAATAAAGCATTTTTACTTAATATTTAACTTTTAGGACAATTTTCTTAGACCCCTATTGTTTTGGTTAATTCATTTAATTTCCCTAATTTATTATTGACTTTTTATTAAAATATAATTATAGTGATAATAAAAGAATAGTGATATAATAAGAGTCCTTGTAAATTTCTCCAATGGTAACAAATTCTTTTGAAACATAAAATTCCACCTCTATAACCAAAAAAAAAAAAAATGTCATTACAAATGGATTATTAATGTCAAATGGCATATAAAAAGATCGATAATCTAAGCCTATGCATGAAAAATTTATCGCAAAATAATCCGATCGATATTATAGACGAAGCCAGAGCATCATTTGAACACTATCTTTGCACAGAAAAACCGTCTTCGAGGCATTGAGTTCTGACTTCTTGCATCACAACTCTAAGTGAAGTGGGATCGCTTGTAACAATGGCATCAATGCCTTCGTACAACATCTTTCTCATCAAATCCTCATCATCAACAGTCCAAGAATATACCTTTTTATTCCTCCTGTTACAAATGACTCATTAAACATAAAATTGTTTCTATATGTAAATTTAACAGAAAAAAACTGAGTAAATTTATTTGATCTCTCCTATGATTTAATTAAAGAATATTACATGATACTAGTTTCGAACTTTTTTGAATGAGATTCCATCTCCAAATGTAGAGCTTTGAAGTTCATACCTGCGAAGAATACTCACAAGCTTTCCGTCAATCAATGGGTGGTAGACACCAACCACTTTAGCTTTTTTAATCCTTAATAAGTTGTTTCTAATTCCAGTTTTTGGATCCACCATGACAATGTAGCCCACCTGCACCAACAGCATCTACAGATAAACACATCTTTAAAACTGTCATTGAATGTTCATACCAAAACTGTTTGATCGTGGTCAACAATAAGAAAAAGCTTTTCCCACGCACTTATCCCTCAGAAATAACACATTGAGAATATATTTACTGCTAATCAACAAGAAAATTGCAAAGAAGAGATTAAAAGGAGAGAAGAAAAAAAGAATAAAAAACCTATTAGAACAGCCTCAATTCAACAAGTGCTGTTTCCGAATAACCTTTCCCCAACCAAATGACCACATCTTAACATGATAAAAGGCATTGTCCCAGTAAAAGCAAATTGATTATCGAAATAAGAGAAATTCTAGTAACAGTCTCCTTTCGGCACGTACAAAAAACAAAACCAACAACTCTTGCTACAATAACAGACAATAAATGAATCACAAACAGAAGATATAAGATTCACAAAGACAATGAAGAAAAAAGAGTACTGCTAGCACTTTCTTCAGAAGATTAATAAAAAGTAATGTTGTGCTATTCTACTACAAATGAATGGGCCAAGTGAAAAATAGTTACATATTTCCACCAATTTTCATAATTTTTACAAAAAACATGAGAGTTTTAGATGGTTACCAAGTGATGAAATCTGTTTAAATGGTTGTAGAGACTAATTCACGTAATTTTGTGTCCTGATATTGTATTCATTAGAGTACGATAATAAAGATAAAGACTTCCATGGCTCACAAGCTTGCATGGTAGGGAAAAACATAGAGCCAGATGTTATCTTCTCCGCCTCAACTGTCGTGACAAGAATATATAGTGATAAGTCAAAACTTCTAAACCAAGAAAAATATTTATCTTCACTATTTGAACTCTAAAAGTAACCTCATTCGATGGAAGACATTACACGACCTTCCTATAAATAGCTTTTTAAAAAAATTTTCTTCACTTTCTCAACCGCTTTTTTTTTTTTTTGGGTAAGTACTTCCTCAACTGTTTAATAGACAACCTGCTTAGACTCTCCTCATTTCTCTTATTCTAACAAATGCAATCAAATCAAAACTAAACATATTAGTGAATGAATTTTATAATCCTTCAACAAGATTATTGACAATTT
Source organism: Mangifera indica (assembly GCF_011075055.1). Classification (NCBI taxonomy): domain Eukaryota; kingdom Viridiplantae; phylum Streptophyta; class Magnoliopsida; order Sapindales; family Anacardiaceae; genus Mangifera; species Mangifera indica. Next base: position 15,303,392 of record NC_058147.1, read on the forward strand.
GTGTAGTGAAGTGAAAGGTCTCCCTTGTGAAAAATCAGGGTTTGAATAGTATGATCTCTCATATAAAAAAAACTTAGATTAATTAACTTGAGATTGAATAACGAGGTGCAACAAAAAACAAAACCTTGACGTATTAAGTACAATGGTTGCGGGTACAATTACTATGCCCCGAGTTTACCTGTTCGACGAAGTTAGGCAAGGTCCCAATCATTAAAAAAAAAACACATTATTAACAATTTGTCATTCATTATACGTTTAGAACTACAAACTTTCTTTTCTTATGGCTCTTTGTAGAAAGGGCACTCTTAACCAATTTTCCTCCCTCCTCATCAATGGCATAAGGCCACTTAGTAATATGAGAGTGGCATTGAAGGTCCAACTACTTATAAAATTATGAAATCATGTGAAAACATAAAGTTGATTGATTAAATTATTGCCTTACAAAAGTTGTTCAAGAGCCTGTAGAAATTGTTTATGGCCTTAACCAACAAAAACTTATAGTACATATGCAATAAGCAAGATAATTTCCATAAAGACCTTAAATAATTTTTAGACAATTATTTAAGGTCCAAAAATTACTTAGAACCCAGAACAACTTCTGTGAGGCCCTAAAATTGAACCATGTAAAACCTGGGATAGTTCTCATACGGTCCAAATAATTTCCATTTTTGGACAAAATCTATAGAGCTCAACAAAAGAAAATTTTTTGCCAGCATAAAAATCAAAGCTAAAATGGAGGTACTTGAAACATAAGCCATAGGGGCATTTGGATAATTTTGCACCATTGGCTGCTTTAAAAAACTCAGCAGGTTGAATTTTAGGAGGGGAAGATCTCATTTTTTAAGCTGCTGGTCAACAAACTTTGACTGTCAATTCTAGTCTATTTTAGGGAAGTTATTGGACAAGCTATGTATTGCTTCGAAACTCATTTCAGGCTTTATCTATCAAACTAACATTTGCCTCTGGTTATTCATGAAACACACAGATCAAGCCCTTAAAGCTGATACAATTTTCTTCAATTTCCAGCCTGTTACAAGGCGAACTATACATCATTTGGAAACTCTTTTGTGGGCTTGATAGATAAAAGACAAGGAAAGCTTTGAAACAATAGTAACTTGCCGAAAGTTGAACAAAATCATACTAAATTCAAGGGCACAATATGTGCATTGCAAAAAAAAAAAAAAAGAGAGAGTGTGTGAGTGTTAGCTAGACTGATAAAACATGAAACAAGTTTTAAAATGACATATAGCTTGCTTGTTAACCAAATAGACAAAATTGTGATACAGACAAATAAAACATGAAACAAGTTTTAAAAACAAATGGACAAATTGTGATTCTCGCAATTAAAATTGTTATAATAAGATTAATATAATATAAACGAGAGAAATTGTCTTTTCATTATGATCAACATCATTATCATACTACCATTACCATCGTCACAATTTTCATCCTCTTCAAGCAAAAAAGCAGATAATCAAATTTGATACCTTCAAATTAGAAACTAATATATACTTACTACAACATTTGATACATAGTATTCAGATCATCATCCTTGACAACTTCATTAACAACCCGACAAATCATAAGCCTACATGGTTAAAATGTTCATATGTTTTTCAGATTATAGCATTCACATCTATTATGGCATTTATTAACATTATGCAGACCCCCTAATTTTAAATTCATCACAGACTTTTGTTATTGATAATATTTTCCATTTAAGTTGTCTTTGTTAAAATTTCGTCATAGACTACTGTTAGAACTAATATTTAAGTAAAATAAACATGGGCAGTTATTAAGCATTAAAGGGCAGTCTTGAAGCATTCAAGGACAATTATGAAGCACTCAAGTGCAATTATGAAATATGGATGGGCAGTTATGAAGCAATTAAGGCAGTTATGAAATGGATAAGTATAAAAGAGAGACTGGGGAAGGAGAGAGAAGGAAGAAAATTTGAGTTTTTGGGCCACCTTGATTGTGGGTAGCCTAGCCTTATGGGTGATTTTGGAGATTTTTGGCACCTTGAATGGCTGGAATTGGGAGGCCCCAACTCCTTGAATTGTCAATTTATCCTTGTAAATACCATTTTATCCAAAAAATTGTTTATTTGTTTATTTGTTGTGTTGATTGTCGTTTTTTATTAAAAATGGTACGGTTCCAAACAAAATAGTATCATAACAACTATGAATTATGAAAATGGAGAGGATCAATTTAATGAAGGATATGATTGAGAATGGATCAACAATTCACGGAAGAAGATGACTTCTCAATTTTTCCATCTTGAGGACAAGGTGGTTCTCAAAAGGGTAGGTAATGTTAAGACTAATATTTAGGTGGGCAAGCATAAAAGAGCGATTGAAGGAGGAAGGAAACGAAATAAAATTGGAGTTTTTGTGCAACCTTTGGTTGTGAGCAGCCTTAGGATTGATTAGGGAGGTTTTCAATGCCTTGAATGGTCGGAAATAAGAGGCTCTAACTCCTCCAATTGTCTATTTATCCTTGTAAATATCACTATATTGAAATATTGCTTTTGTAAAAAATTGTTACAATTCCAAATCTAAGAGAACTAAGACAATATTTAAATCAGAGAGGCTTACATAATGTTAATTGAACCTAAAGGGGTGAATGATGATATTAAAGCCATTTTTCTGATTGAAGAATGCCTATATACTCCAAAAAGCTTATACATAACTCCAATAGTTCATCCAATTTATTTTTCTTATCACCAAATGATAAAGCATACCAAGAGTTTTTTTTAAAGGTTTCACTAATTAATCTATTTAGAGTGTTTACCACCTACATTACTTTTCGAGTTCAAATTTTTGTTGCATTTCACAAGCATATTTTCAGTTCTTGAAGTTCACTTGCATTGTAATTTAATCTTCAACATCCAATTAAAACTGTGCAATGCTATGCAAAGAAAAATATTAGATGCCTTGTCTGAGCATTCTATAAAATTTCAATAATAAACTTAAAACCTTTTTTTGTACTTTGGCTAGAATAGAAACAATAACAATTGACAAATCTTGAATCCAGTTAAGAAGGTGATTGGCATACCACTATATTGAAGCTAAAGTTTATCATGATTATGCTATGGCCACTTTTTTTGCTTTTGCTAGATTCGATAACAATTATAGATTAATCAAAAGGGAAACATTTACATCCTAAGATAAAAGCATCAAGTCTAACTATACTGTTTGGTTTTCTCATGAAAGTGTGACAATAATGATGGTGATAGAAATTAGATGATGAAGAAAATTTTGATTGTCTACAAAATAAATGAATGTTCATTTGACCCTAAAAAAGATGATGTAAAGTTATACAAATTGTTGAAAAAAGAAGAATATTATTATATTTCAATTTATTTAAAAAATTCGAACTTGTCAATTATTATCAAAAGAGGTGCACCAATGCTCACAGCAACATATTACTCCATCCTATGAGTTCATAATTTTATAACTTATGTTTGAAATTCATTTTTTCAAATGGCTATTCTCCAAGGTTTGTAGTAACTTAGAGTGACAGAAAAACCACACAATAGTTCACATCAATAATGAGAAAATCCAGAAGAGATAAAACAGTGACACAACTTCTTACCGTAACATCAGATGACAGTCTGATTATATCCCTTACTAAATTGTCACTTTTGGCCCAAACAAGGCAATTCTTACATCTTGTCCTTTGAACCTGCATTTGTTTGAAATTAAAACCTCAGTGCCATAGTTGGACAAATATGTCAATTAAATATAATGATAGTAAAATGCAATTGTTGGTTCTACATCCTTCAAGAGTACTGAAAGTTGATATTTGACATGAGTTTTTTCCTCAAATGCTCTTGAGAAATATAACAAAAGTCTCACATGTTAATTGGAATCACCATTTTCTTTAATTATGGATGCCACCATGGATTAAAGGTTCCACCTATATTAGCAGCACCAGCAGAAAGCAAACTAGTAACCATTTCTACAAAGAGACTATGTCATCCAAACACCAATAAACTACACAAAGTTAACAACCACTGATAAATGTTAGACCCCAAGGTGATTTGAAAATCACAAAAACAAGTTTAAACAAAAATTTTAAGCTAAGAAAAATGCAATGGATTTATAACCATTTTAAGATTTAAGCTCCCCCTCTCAACAGCCTATAAACTCCCCCTTTCGAAAACATTTTAAGGACTATGTTTACCAAGTTTTCAATATGCCATCATCAATTCATTCTGCATTACTACCAAGTTCATAACCAACATACCAACATAACAAAACCTCATATTATCAATTCATTTCATTTGCATATACCAACACAACACATACTCATTCATCAAGATCATTGACATATACCAACACATATAAGTTCAATATCCAGATCCAACTACATTAGTTCAACTATAATCTAATTACACAAAATAAGTTCAACTACACAAGATAAGTCAAGTTCATCATGAAATGTGAGCAATGTTCCTCAATTTCCTATTTTAAAAGAAAAATGAGAAAGTGCAAAAAAAAAAAAAAAAATTTAAAAGATGCATGAAACAAAAGGGCACAAAAGGCAGAGGCATATCATTCATTCTCATTGAAAGAATTTGATAACTAAATTCTCAAACTTCTTCACTCAGGCAATCAAATCTCTTATCAAAGTAATTCATCCTTGCGCCCACCCTTTCGCACAAGCTCTGTAGTAATGTGTTTATGTGCTCCACACTTCAGTTGATTACTTCCAAATATTGTATAACAGTCAGGGATTGTTCCTCAACCCTTAGACAGTCCTAACGCGTTTTCCTACATGCATTGTGCTTGACTCTGGCATAGATGAAGCAATCAAATTGGCATTGTCACCAACTGTACCAACTAATTTCCATCCATATTTGCCATCTTTCTAAATAACTTTCATGCAAAAATGTGATTTTGCAATTAACCAATTAGCCTTAGAAAATTTCTTCACAAAACTCTCATTTTAATCTTCAAGATCAACTACTAAAATTTGAGCAATTAATCAATATTCCAAAGTCAATGTCCATAGAGACTTCCTTTACATCACTTAGTTTTCTAATGAACCATCGAATTGTGTCTACTTGTTTACCCTTAATAGTTGCCTCCAAAACCATATCCTTAATGTTCACATGACTATTTATGTTCCTTCACGCAGTTAAAATGTAGGTTATCATCCTACAAAGAATACGCAACATCTAACTCATCAACAATGTCAATTTAGATGTATGGGGTTATAATGCCCATTGCCCGTAGAGGGCCCAGATGTTATCCAAGCAGCCTGAGAAATATATTCACGCAGCATACCTAGCCCACAAGTGTAGCCAAGGACAACCCAGAGGTGTGCAATGCAACAATCCAAGTTTTCTAGTCCACTTCTAGAATGTATGAACATATTTTCTTATAGAAGATTCTAGGTTATTTGAATGTTGGAAGATACTTTTTGAGAAAGAACTATATAATATAAATATCTAAATTTTTTGGGACTCCTCTAGAATAATTTGTGCCTATTTAAAGGTGCACTTGTACAACCCCAAAGGACACCAATACACAATTACATTCTAGCATATTCCTGCATTCTCATAGCCTTTCTTAATTCTTCCTTTCAGTGCTCTTTTTTGTGCATTCCCCCATTTTTGTTTTGCTTTAATCCTTCAATTGTTTCAAGCAACTTTCTGAGACAAAAGGCTAACTTAGCAAGAGTTTCAACTCAGTGCCACATAGGTGTGTTGGTGAAACAATCAACCTAGATAGGTGGTATCAGAGCACTCGTAAAAAAGAGGAAAATGCCTAGTTTTGGCGAACTTACCATGCACGAGGGACGAGAATATGAGCAAAAGACTTAAGAAGATGTAAGGCAATGAAAAAAGAAATCTAGGGACATAATTGCGAACATGAACACAAGACTCAAGGTTAGAGCTTGCAATGGACAACAAAATCAACCAGTTTGGGGAATTGGCCAAGCACACCAACAAACTTGAAAGCAACAAGGAAAAGTTGCACAAGAAGATGCTACGTGCACCCGATTTCATAGTTGAATCATGTCTTAACCAAGGGCTACAAAATATAAAGAAAAGAAGTTAGGGAATGAGAAGCATAATTCAAGAGAAGATTTTTTATCCAAGCTGCTCTACCCCGCCGCCTATAGTTGCCTCTCTAGACATCGGCAGGGACAATTCTAGGTTGAAGATATTGCATCTCCTTTTGTCATCCCATTTGGTGAGTTGATAAAGGTGGACGAGAATGACTTGAAGGATGACTTTAAGACAATTGAGTAGAAACCAAGGAAGTTGGCTAGGAAGAATCGAGAGCTCCAGTCCCACCATCTTCCCATGAACAGATTTCGGAGTTTGGAACATTAGGGGTTTGAATTCCCCTATAAAGCAAAAAGAAGTGAAACATCTCATCGTGAATAACAATCTTGTCTTGGTAGCTATCTTAGAGACTAAGTTTATTTTTGGAGAATGGGTCTTTACGAATAACAACGATCTCAATCCTAAAGGTCGTATTTGGGTAGCTTGGAATCAATCAAGGGTTAATGTTAGGGTCACCCGAAAATTGGAGCAAGTGGTGCATTGAGAGGTAACTTTAAACAATTCATCTACCAAATCTTTTGTTTCTTTTGTTTATGGGTCCAACAACCCTAGTGAAAGAAGGATGCTTTGGGAGAATTTAGGGAGACAATCGGTAATGGCTAACGATGTGCCTTGGGTGGTTTTGGAGGACTTCAATGCAACTAGAAGCATGAATTAAAAGAGAGGTGGGGTGATTAGATGGGACTCATATGGGGAGGGTTTGAATAATTGTTCAATGATGCTTGTCTTGAGGATTTGAGGTTTATGGGTGCTTTCCTCAAGTGGAGCAACAATAGCAAAGGAAATAAAATAGATTGCAAGCTTGACAGAGCCCTAATAAATGAAAAGTGAGAGGAGATGTATTTCCAAGATCCTTGACAGTTTTCCATCCTAACGGTCTTTCAGATCATTGTCCTTGCATTGTTGAGTGGGGTATTGAAGAGAAGCAAAGAAGAGTCCCTTTCAAATTCTTCAACTTTTAGGCCAAACATCAAAAATTCATCCTTTTAGTTAAAGATATATGAAGTGAAGATGTGAGTGGAAGCCCTTTGTTGCGGGTTGTTACTAAACTCAAGAATATTAAAATGGCCTTAAAGGAGCTTAACAAAAAAAGTTTTGTTCTATCTCTTAAAAGGGTTAAAGACTTGTCAACAATTCACAAGATGAAAAGCGTTACAAAGAAGAAAAGGTGTTGGTCGGGAAACTTAGAAGATTAAGTTGGGTAAAAGAATCTATATTAAGGCAAAAATCAAGGATTACTTGGTTCAAAGAAGGGGATAAAAATTCTAGCTACTTCTTCAAATGCAAGTAACAGGAATAAAAATGCAATGAATGGCATCTTCCTAAAGGATGGTTCCTTTTCCAACAAGATAAAGGTGATAAAAGAGGAGTTTGTAAAACACTTTAAGAAGATCTTTAACTAGCCAAGATAAAAGTTCAATGAGATGGGATTATTCGAGTTATTGGACTTTAGGGTTCCTTTGGAGATAGCTAATGACATGATAAAGAGGTCTCTTATGAGGAGATTATGAACACAATTTTCGCTATGAATAATTATAAATCCTCAGAACAAAATGGGTTTAGTGCTCTCTTCTTCAAGGAATCATGAACATTGTAGGCAAGGAGGTATGTGATGCTCTTTTGCCAAAATGTATCAATCCCTCGTTTTGCAAAGACTTTGACCAATCTCTTGTAACAATGTTATCTACAAATTCATAATAAAGATTTTGCCCAATAGACTCAAAAATATCCTTCCTACTTCACTAACAAAGCACAATCAACCTTTGTGGTGGGAGAAATATTGGCGACAAAATTCTCCTTTGTCAAGAGCTTTTCCATAATTACCACAAAGAAGATAAGAGGAACATATGTGCTATTACAGTTGATCTTATGAAAGCTTATAACATGGTCTATTGGCACTTCATCCTTACAATTCTCAAGACCATCAGTATTCTTAATGAGATTTTGGGTTGGATTACGCAATGTGTCACTACTCCTTCATTTTCTAATAACTTAAATGGAGAGCTTGTTGGTTTCTTTAAAAGCACTAAAGGGGCTTAAACAAGGGGACTCCATTTCACCCTACCTTTTTGTCATTGCCATGGAAGTATTCTCCCGACTCATTGAGAAGGTGGTGGCTATGAAGGAGTTTTATTTCCGTTGGAGGTGTAAAGTGAGCAAGGTGTAAAGGGGAATCCAATTTTTTTTATAAAGTCGAGGTTAAGGTGGTGAAAATGGTGAAGAAAGCCTTGGACTTATTACACAAATGTAATAAGTCTTAACTTTGAGGAAGATGCCTTAGTAAGGTGAAGAAAGATGTTACTTTTTGTGTGGATTGCCTTGAGCCAAACTCACCAAGGATGATTGCAAGCCTTTACTTGAAAAAATTCTTGGGAGATTTACTTCTTGGATGAGCAAGAAAATTCTTGGGAGATTTACTTCTTGGATGAGCAAATTAGTCACTTATGTGGGGAGACTCATGCTTACAAAAGTCATATTATTTAGTGTCCAAAGTCCACAAGGAAATTGATGTCAATTTAAGAACCTTCTTTTGGTCGGGGGTGAAATTAATAAACACAAAACTAAGGTGGCTTGGGATAAGATTTGTGTTCCTAAGGAAGGGGGTTTGGGTCTTATGGCTAGTAAAGAGTGGAACAAGGCAGTCATCTCCAAACATGTTTGGAAGCTAGTAAAGAGTGGAACAAGGCAGCCATCTCTAAACATGTTTGGAAACTAATCCAACCCCAAAGCAACTCAATTTGGGTCAATTGGTTAAGGGAGAACTGGTTCAAGAAGAAAATCTTTTGGGAGGGCAAGGCTCCATCAACAACCAATGGTTTTGAAAAAAATCATGAAGCTAAGAGAAGAGTTTAAAGGTAAATTCAAAATGTTTATTGGCAATGGTGTGGACACCTCTCTTTGGCTTGATGATTGGCATCCTTTTGTACCTTTCATTGAAAAGTATGGAGAAAGGATTTTCCATTACGAAAGCCTTGGTAAGTAATCTAGAGTTAGTGATATCATTGTGGATGGTTATTGGAGATAGTCCGTTGCTAGCTCTAAAGATCTTACTGAAGTCAAGGATAATATAACAATAAGGGAAAAGATTGAGTGGTTTAGATTCAAATGCTAAAGGAATGTTCTCCACAAGGTTGGCTTGGGAAGAGTTCTGCATAAAAAAGAATAAAGTGAGTTGGCATGGGATATTTTCACATAAAAAGCATATTTCAAAACACTCAATGATTCATTGGTTGGCTATAAAAATGAAGCTCAATACTAAAGATAAACTCATATGATTTGGGGTAGTTTCTAATGCGACATGTGTCCTATGTAATAATAGCAATGAAAATTTGGATCACCTATTCTTCCACTATGAGTTTAGGAAATCATTTGAGAGAGAATCCTTGAGTTCAACAACATGAATTATAGGCTTCAAAGTTGGGACAACTATAATGGAAGAATTGCTTTGGATTGGAAAGGAGAAGGGTTAAAATTAGAGTTGAATTTGAAGCGAGCATGTTCGGGCTCGAGCCGAGCTTTGCTTGAACAAGCCCAAGTCAAGCTACCCTAAACGAGTCTAAGTACGAACGCACACTAGAGTTACAAGCGAAAAACGAGTATGAGCCCAAACCCGAACATGGGTTAAGAGAGCTGAGCATGACTCGCTTAAATGAAAAAAAATTTTAACTTGGAACAAACAATACCGTTTGTTCTCTGCTGCATTTTCTTCCACTTGCAAAGACTTTGAAGAAAAAATTTAAAAAACCTAAAGTTAACTAAATCTAAACCTAAGAGACACAGCGTCTGTTCACACTCCTCACACTCACATGAAACCTTGTTGCCAGACAATCCTTCCAGTCAATCGTTCACACTGTCAACAGTCGACACTTCCTCCATTCAACCGCCACGACTGTGACGTCGTCTATTGCTCTTCTATTCAACATTCAGCGACTACAGATGTCTGCATCTTGTACTGTATTTGTATGGCTTATACATGTTCTGCACCTTATCTATGCTTGAAAATTTAGGAAGACTAGTGTATATTTGATTATTGTTTCAGTTTGGCTTCAATTTGTCCTATTGTTCAACAGTTGGTTTTGTTAATTTGGATTTATTAATTTTGTAAGTCTTTCAAAATCGTGAAGGATGTTAGAAATTTTTTTTTATATGCAATGGATCGTTCAATGCAATTTTTAGATGCATAATCTTCAATATTGATAGTATGTAGGACAAATGAATACACACTCTAGCGACTTCAATATACGAAAACGTTCAATTTTGAAGTCATCAAATGCTTAACGACAACTTCAATGTACAAATCCAAAGGAATAATTTATTTCCTTATAACGCTTATAATGTTGATGTCTTTGGAAACTTTTATTGACGTCTGTTGCTTTGGCGGCTAATGTCTCTGGAAACTTATATTGATGTCTATTGCTTTGGTGACTTCAATCGTTTTTGTTTTTGTATATAAATTATAAGGAAATAAATTATAATCTTCAATACTGATAGTATGTAAGACAAGGAAGGGCTAGACTCCAAAGGCATGTTTGCTTCTTTATGAACTTTCAGGAGTGTTTTTTGGTCTTTTGCTTTGTCTTGGCACCCATGTGCTTGGATGTGAGACCCCATGTAAATGCCTATGTCTTTGAGCACTTGCATCTTTAAAGCATGAATTTATGTGTTAGCTTATTTGCTGTATTGAAGTAGTGAATTTTGAGAACATTTTTAAAATGCTTTGTCTTGGCACCATCCGTATGCATGGATGCTAGAACAAGTGAATTTCCTATGTGTTTTTATCTGTTAATCATCAGTTTTTGCGTAAGCTTATTTACTGCATTGTGTTAAATGTGTAGTATGAGTGTATAACCACCACTACCAAGAACCGGATTAGAATATAGAGGGACAATGATTGGCTTCTTTCAATTTATGAACATGATTATAAGAGCATTTTTTCTAAAACCAACTAGAAGGTAAGAACTTTGCCTAGTTTTCAACATAACTTTTTATTATTTTGTTTCGATATGTTTATTTCCAATTGTTGCCTATTAATTACTGTATTTTTGTGGGCGATTGAGAGGTTTTTGTTGTCTATTAATTTATTGTTTTAATGACTATGTTTGTAATCTATATGAGTATTGTACTGTAATATACTAATCATTCATGAATTATGTATACTCAATGAAGAAATATTAGTCAAGGTTCCTCTCATGTGTCAACTGCAACCGGGAAAAAACGTTCTCATAAATTAATAAGCAACAAAAACTTTTGCCTTTGGAATCAAATATTGAAGAGAAATCTAAACCTTATGATGGATGATGACAATAGGATGCAGTATATATTTTGGATGAATAATATTCTTTATATATGTATATTAAATTTTGAATTTGGGATTCTTATTTGTATATATGCAGTATATATTTTTCATGAAGAATATTATTAATAATCCAAAATTTCACACGAGCCTGAAATGCAAGCCCCAAGTCGAGCCTACTGAGCCTAAAATGCAAGTCTGAGACGAGCGAACCCAAGCCAATACATACAAATCCGAGCTAAGTGTAAGCCGATCACGAACACTTATAATATAAAAATAGCCAAACACAAACACATGTTCTAGCAAGCTCCCCGAGCACGAGTCGAGCCTGAGGCTCGGCTCAACGAAAACGAGCCAAGCCCTATTCAGGCTCAACTTGTATCCATCCCTACTTAAAACAAATTTTATGCAAATTGAGTTTGGGAGCTAGTGTTTATGCTATTTGGAAGGTGAGGAATAATAGGTGTTTCTAAAGAAGCATTCAAACCAAGGAAATAATTGTTGACAACATTAGGAGAATGGTTAGGGATAAGGGCCCGAAATATCCAACATAAATCTGCATTAAGGTAATGTTATCACAACCAAGAAGTAGGGTCTTCTTGGAAGGAGAGGAATAATAGGTGTTTCTCAAGAAGCATACAAACCAAGGAAAGAATTGTTGACAACACCAGGAGAATGGGGAGAGATAAGGGAGCCGAAATATCCAACATAAATCCATCTCAAGGTGCTGTTATCACAACAAAGAAGTGGGGTCTTCTTGGAAGAATTTTAGCTGGCCTGTCTTTGTTGGTTGGGTAGGCTAGTTTCTGTGGTGGTTTTGGGAGGATAAAAAATCTGCAATAGGAGGCTACATCTACTTTTGCTAACCTGGTTTTTATTTTGTAGGGCTATGTTAGGAACTAGCTCTTATTCATCTAAAACACAAAATTAAAACACAAAAAACATAATAAACTAAAACTATTTCATTAATAAAAAGATTACAAAGATAAACTGAACACTTTAAGAAGTTCGAAACATTCCATTTTCCAGCCATTTGAGGCGTCGGAGACCTCCCACAATCAACTAAGGATGGTTGCCCTCAAACAAAAAGATTACCAAGATATATTTTTTTTTCTTCCCTTTCTTTTGAAACCCAAAACATATATTTATAATAGAAATTGACCATTGGATTGAAGACAAGTGTCTCAATCCTAACAATTTCCCTCCCTTTCAAAATCATCTTGTCCGCAAGATGATTTTTTTTTTTCCCAGCTGTGCCCTGTTTCATTCTCCTGCCTTTTCTCCTTTTCCTTTATAATTGTGCCACCTGTCTCCTGTTTTACAAATCTGCCTACCAACCCATTGTATTTACTTTTTTTTCATTGTTTACAGCTGTCCCTTTTCTTTTCCTTCTTTAATATTTTTTTCTCTCTCCTTCGTCCTTCTTCCTTCTGCTTTCTCTCTGTGTTTTCTCCTTTCTGCCCTCTGTAATTTTTTTTTCTTTCTTCAAGCTTTTGCCGACATTCCATTTTCATCTCCTTCTTCTTCCTCTATTTTCGTTTTCTTCTTTTTTTTGGCACTTTTCCAATATGTAACCATCGACTCATTTCTCTCTGTGATGATTCTTCAAGTCAGCATCCTCCGTGAACATTTTCCAGTTACTTCACTTTTCCGACCATCATTTGTCTTCCCCGCTAGATCGAATGCTCTGATACCATTTTGTTAGGAACCAACTCTTATTCAACTAAAACACAAAATTAAAACACTAAAAACATAATAAACTAAAACTATGTCATTAATAGAAAGATTACAAAGATAAACCGAACACTTCAAGGAGTTCGGAACCTCCCATTTTCCGATCATTCGAGAAGCCGAAGACCTCCCACAATCAGCCAAGGATGGCTGCCCTCAAACAAAACTCTAATATATTTTTTTTCTTCCCTTCTTTTGAAACCCCAAACATATATTTATAATAAAAATTGACCATTAGATTGAAGACAAGTGTCTCAATCCTAACAGGCTAACACTCATTACACTTCGGAGCAAGACCTTCACAATGTAGCAACCTCTCTTATTCATTCTAACATAAATGGAGATGGTCTTCTACAATTCCTATGTGTTGTGATCATTGCCTTATGAAGACTTCTTCTTGTTTCCGGATTATGTTAAAGTCTGCAGGTTGCTATTGGATTATGGTGGATAAGGCTGGAAACAATTCTATTACCGTATTTTTTCTAGGAAGACTTAGGCTGGAGCTTTTTAGTGTTGTTGGTTGTGTATCTTTTCTCAAGAAGCTTATTCCAGTTAGCCAATTTTACTTCCAGAATATGTTCTCTATAGAGGAGTGCTCTTGTTGGGTATTTATGCAATTTCCTTTATAGACTAGTATGGTTATTACCTACTGTAGTTTTTCTTTGCAGCCATGGAGGGTTTTGATACTCCCTTCCCAGCTCATCCTATGTCAAGGGCATTCTTTTTAGGTGTTGGGATCATTGTCCGATCACCTTTAATTGGTTTATTGAAGTTCTTTATTTTGATCTCTGGTGGTTCCTAGGTTGTAGTGAGTTTTCATTTGTCTTTTTCTGTCAGAGGATTCAATTTGGGGTATTTCAGTGGGAGTTCAAATGTATTAGGATTGGGTTTAATATTTTTATATGGTTCAAACTTGTGTACATGGGTGTGACTAGCTATTTGCCATCTTGTCTCCTATCTTGCACTTGTAGAAATAGTAAGACAAGATGAGCTTAGGTTGTTTTTTCCCTTAGCCTTGGCTTAAGGCTTTGATTTTGTTGCTAATATACTTGCCAAAAAAAAAAAAAACCTCACGGGTGGAGCACATAGATACAGGGTGGACACAAGGATGAATCACTTTGGTGAGAGATTTGATCGATTAAGTGAAGAAGTTCGAGAACTTAATCCTCAAATTCCTTCAATGAGATTGGATAATGTGCCTCCACCTTCTGAGCCCTAGTATCTCATGCTAAATTTTTTATTTTTCTGAATTTTTATCTTTTTTTTTTTCAAAATTGCAAATTGAGGAACGTTGCTCACATTTTATAATGAACTTGACTTATCCGTTGTAGTTGAACTTATTCTGTGAAATTGAACTTATTTTGCGCAACTAGAATGTAGTTGAACTAATTTTAATGGATATGGATATTTAAACTGAAATTATGTTCTTTTCCTTTCCTTTCTTGATTTATGACGAGAGAGAAAGTTATGTGTTGATGAGTACGTGTTGGTATATGTTGGTATATTGAAATGACCTTGATGAATGAGGATGTATTGGTATATGTTGGTATATGCAAATGATCTTGATGAATAAGTGCCGATATATATATTAGTATATGAAAATGAAATGAATTGATAACATGAATATGTAGGTTTCGATCTGTTGGTATGTTGGTTATGAACTTGGTAGTGTTGGTTATAAACTTGGTAATATGAACTTTGTTATGAACATGGTAGTAATGATTAATGTACAGATAATAGCATATTGAAAAACTTGGTAAACATAAGCTTTAAAATGTTGCAAAAAAGGGAGTTTATAGGCTTTTTGAGAGGGGAAGTCTAAATCTTGAAATGACCATAAATCCATTACATTTTTTTAGCTTAAAATTTAAATTTAAACTTGTTTTTTCCATCAATAAAAAAAGGAGATTGTTGGATCCCAAAGTATTTTGATGATCACAAATGCAGGGTTAAAATATACTAATTTGTCCAAGGAATGACTTAGGTCATGACCAATTTGGACTAACCTTGAAAATTGCCAAAAACAAGTTAATGCACGTTCATGCATAGTTGTATTTGCAATCATTCATGAAAAGGTATGGCACCGTATGCCTTGGTCGTTCACCGTACTAGATACTTGGGCATCAATCAGACTTGTCATGCATGACCATACATGTTAAACACACGACCATTAACTACATATATGAAGGCATTCACAAGTAAGACCTCCTCTGCACAAGCCTCCCATTCATGCTTATTTGGAGTCAATGCAGATTTTGGTCAAAACTTCATGCATGACCGTGCATGCTATTTATTCATGCTCATACACCTTTATGAAGGGGTCACAAATAGGAGGTACCGTTCATGGGCATCTCATGCATCTAACATGCTTGTACATAAAGTATATGCATGATTGTGCATGATTATATGAAGGACTCACAGGCAAAAAGTACCATTTATGGGCATCTAGTTTATCATCAGTTCAAGTCAAAGCGAAGCAAAGTCAACAATTGCATGCACAACCATACATAAGGTATGCATGCACGTATATAAGCCTAATTTCAAACATACACACTCCCCTGCATGCAAGGTATACCATACTCTCGAATTTTCATAAAATTCCTCATATGAAGCAATGCACGAGTGTACACTCGTTTGGCACAAATTAAAAATTAACTATTAGGGTGATGACCGAATTGACTCGAAAAGTGAATTTTATGGTCATGTATGACTATGCACCTGAGAAGAGCACTCATGCAACTGACCATTTCATGAGGAAAACGACATTTTTAGACATCGACGGCTACTCCAATTTGTCCAATGGCAATTTCAGAATTTCCAACCTTTAGAGCCTATATAAACAAGTCATTTTGAGTTAGAAAATGTAAAGAGCATACTCATTCAAGCTTATATATTTTGCGCTCATATAGAGCCTTTAATAATCTCTCTAAACACTTCATTCAAATTCTTGAGAGAATTTTTTACACTTAATCAGTTGTAATCAGCCTTCGAGAGGCACTTACACTTCAATTACTTGTATTCAAATTATAGTAGGTGAAATCTTGGATAACTAGTATAAAAAGAGTCAGCTTTACTAGTGGAACTTCAAGTGGTCTATTTGAAAAAGTGGACAGAGGACGCTTGGGTCGAAAAACTCTAAACTACTATAAATCCTAAACATTCCTAGCTTTCTCTCCCAACTTTGAGCTTATACTTGTCTCGTTTGAATTTTATTACTCACTCTTGTGTTTTTTTAAATTGTGTTTTAATATTCTTAAATCCTGTTCACCCCTTTTACGATTATTTAAGTCATTAAGGTGTTTTCAATAAAGAATGCATTATGATAATTAAACAGTAGGGTAAAAATATCCCACATAGAGTTTCATCCCCAACATACATGTTGCTTAAGTTAAATTTTCATATCAAACAGAAACATTCCAATTCTGTAATAATTTACTAAAACACTTAATTGATCAAAAACGTGCTATATCATAAATATATATTATCATATACGAAAACACTTACAAAAACTTGGAAGGATAAATAAAAATAAACATAATAGGATTGAAACATTCATATGCTAAAAATAAAATAACCTGTTTGTGCACCAAGTTGTCTCAAATGACAACTCTAGAATAGAGGTTGGAGATGGTCAAGAAATGAAGAAGACATGGATTCCTTTGCCGTTATGATCTACAAGATTCAAGGTAAAAAAGGGGACCGATTGGGCTAAAGATGAGTGAGCTTCCATACAATGGGTGGTTTAACCAAGAACTCTTTGGGATTTCGTTAAAATCCCTAGTCAAATTGGCTATTATGATTCTAAGAAACCTAACTATGTCATGATGCCCAAAAGAAAGCACTGATATCACAGTAATCAAACTAAGATGTAAGTTACATCTATTGCTAAATTACTTATTGTGAACTATTTGCAATTCTCATGTGAAAATACAAAAATGGGGGAATGGGGAGAGGCGGGAGGGGGGAATATGATTAAATTATGCAATAGAATTGCATTATTAAATAAAGATTAAACGAATGGAAGAGTAAAAATAACTCACAACTGAAAGAATATCCTTGGCAAGGCCCTTTTCATACATGGGTGGGCCAACCTTTGCATCCAGAATTACCTGCGTTACTGAATTTGACACAAACTGAAAACAATGATTTGAACATAGTGAGAACCTCATCATCAAAGCTTCAAAATAATACATGAAAAATAACAGAATGCCAAAAGATGATGATGGTGCAATTATATTCAACTCAAAAGATTTTAGACATCATTTGCATAAAAAAGGTAAAAACTAAATAGTATATTTAAGGGAGAAGAAAATATAAATACACAAGGAAACTACACAAAGCATTAAAAGCAAATCTTGAAATTACTGTCAAAGCCTCTTCAACAGTGGGAATTTCTTGATCATTTGACTTGTGATCAACCCGATGTGCAGCACCCAATCCTTTTATCTACAACAACAAACTAACATATAATCTCAATCAACATCACGCAATCACAAGTAAACTAGGTCACCAATAAAACAGTTCTATCAAAAATCTTGGTTTTATGGCATGTATGATACACAAAACTAACCATAAGACTGGACTTAATATAATTAAGGAATAAAAAGACCAACAGATTTCACCTCTTTCATGCTCAAGTGCCCAACTTTAGAAGAACTGTTACCAGATATCTGTTGCAAATCCCTGCTGGTGTCATGTGATAATCAAATCTCCAAGTAGCTTCAGAAATACTTTTCTTGGTTATAATATATAATTATCATGCTCCAAGAAATATAAGAAATGATGCACTAGATTATAAAAGGATAATCAATGTTACAAACAATGTAGTTCAGATTTTAATTTACTAATTAAGGTCAAATACTATCACACTACCAATCCAAAAGGACACTACCTCTTAGTGTTTGCATAATGGAAAATAAAGCCAATGCAAAGTTATTAAACCATAAATGATCTTGATTTATATCAACAGCCAGCAACACAGAACCTCCACCAAACCAAATTTTAAGCCATATTACCTCCTCAAACCTCACCAAGGACACACAATTTAATTGAAAATCAAACAATGGAACAGCCATTAAATAAAAATGAAAGGAAGTGTTCTTTTAGTAGTAAAAACTCTTCTCTTTTGTTGTTGTTGAGTTGTATAAAACTATATTAAAATTAAAATCAAGCTATAATAGAATTAGGATCTCTAAAACAGGAAATAAGGATATTGAATTTCCAATTATAGTTTATTGTAATAGTACATATAGATAAATTCCGTAGACTATCAACAAACAATAAATTCAGTTCATTCATATTCTTCACATCGTTTCAGAGCATTGGGTTAATCAAAAACCCTAATTGTGTACTTTCCAGTGATCGTTTCTAGCAAAACTCAGACTGCCCTCCTCTCGGTATTTGATCAAAAATCCGACAACACTAGCCTGTTCGACTCTTTCTCTCTCCAAGCAAAACCGTAGAAGCACGTCACCATTCGCCACCACATGCGCCGCTTGATTTTCTAGTGGCTTCCTCCACCAATCTCCGTCTCCTAAGAGTGAGACACGTCACCACTAGCAACATGGGACTTGAACGATGCCGAGAAGCAAAACCCTAGAGCCCTGTCATTGTCCACCTTCAACCACGCAATCACTGTTGCCAGAAAAGTTGTTCTCATCGAATTTTCCTTCTTGTTCAAATTCTGATCTTCTCTAAATCAATCGAAGCATCTTTCAGACCTGTTTGGTCTCTGTTGATTCTAATTTTCTCAAGTTCGTGTAACCTTGCAACTCAACCATGTCATTTGAGGGATTCAACTCTAAATCAGGTTTTTTTTCCCTTTTTTTTAATCTCTTCTTGCAATCACCATTGATAAATTGATAGGAAGTGTCAATTATACCTCATAGGTCACCTCTTTCGAATTGTGGTGTATGGGACAAGGCTTGGAGAATCACTTGATTACTAAAGCAAAAAAATGTAAAAACTGATAAAGCTACCTGGTCTATTGCAGTAAACAATGGACTCTCAACTTCATCCTATTTATAAAACTTACAAAACATGTATTGAGATATGGAGTCAGGCCAAACTGTTTTATACTAATAACATTCAGCGACTATATTTTGTTGTGTCAAACCTAGTTAATCTAAAGTTGCATGGTATGAGCATGTTAGAATTCCTTGGCAGAATGGTTTCTCTTAAGGCAGAATTTTAACTTATTACTACCTACTGATAAGTCTACAGTAGAAGATTTGGCGCAGTGAGACAAGTTATTCATGGTGTTACAAAATCTGTAAATATGTACATTACTATATAGGGCTTAATTATAGTGGTATAATTATAGTAGAAGTTGATTATAAGATCGTAATTATAGGAATTAAATATTCCTCTTTCCTAATCTAGAATACCTAATGTGTATACAGAATTGAACACCAAAATCCCAGTTAGCACACGTTGCAGCTACTAACACTACTATTAATTCATCATCTAGAGAGACTATTATGATTTCTGCAGATGAATTTGTCAAGTTCTCTCAGTACCAAGAATCCCTAAAGTCTTCACCAACTCTTATCACTGCCATTGTTGAGTCAGGTAAAACAAATACATGCCTTGTTTCCTCATCGTCTAAATGGGTCATTGATTCTAGTGCTACAAATCATATGACAGGTAATTCTAATCTCTTTTCTACTTTTAAGTCACTTGCATCCTCTTCTAGTGTTACTTTAGCAGATGTATCAACATCATCTGTTCTTGGTTCTGGCACTATTAATCTAACTTCATTAAGGCCAAAGGACTATTTCCCACCCAAAATATGTTATTTTCCTAAGTTTCCCTCCGTTAACTTTGAAAATCTCATTTACCTACCTATAAGTAGTTAAAATTAACTGAGTCCGTTAGTTCTATCATTTCTCCCCTAAACCCTAAAAATTAACAATTTTTCCTAACTCAAGTTTTCAAAAACAGTGTTTTTCCCCCTAGGGTTTCCAAGTTTTCAAATTCAATTTTCCAACGACGTCTCTTTCTCTCCTGCGTAGCCTCCTTCCGATGTCCTCCTTGGCATCGTCGTCGTAGAGGAAGAAACATCGTCAAAAAATTAAATCTAAAAACTTGGAAACCCTAAGAGGAAAACGCTGTTTTTGGAAACATAGGTTGGGAGAAATTGTTAGTTTTTAGGGTTTAAGAGAAAAAAAATGAAATCAATTTTAAGTTTATTTTTAATATTACAGATAAAATGATGATTTTACCCTTGAAACCGTTAATTTTAACCGCCTATGAATGGGTAAATGGGATTTTCAAAGTTAATAGGGGCAAACTTGAGAAAGCAGCATACTTTGGGTAGCAAATAGTCCTTTGGCCCTCCATTAATTTCATTATCATCTGTTTTGAGTCTACTACAGTTTTCCTTTAATTTAATCTCCGTGAGTAAACTCAGTCGTGCCCTTAATTGTTGTCTCATTTTTTCTTGATCATTGTTTATTTCAAGATCTTATGACGAAGCAGATTATTGGTAGAGGACATGAATCTAGGGGTCTTTATATCCTTGATATGCAAATGGCAAGATTCATTGCATGTTCCAATGCCTTAACTCCATTCGAAGCTCATTATCGATTGAGACATCCTTCTCTACCTTTGTTGAAGACCCTATGTCCACAATTTCGTCATGTATCCTCGTTAGATTATAAGTCATGTCAATTTACCAAACATCATCGTTTGTCTTCAAGTTCTAAAGTCAATAAACAAGTTAGCTCTCCTTTTGAGTTGATTCATTCAGATGTTTAGGGTCCTTGTCTTATTGTGTCTAAAACACTATTTAAATATTTTGTTACTTTTGTTGATGATTATTCTAGTATGACTTGGCTTTTTTAATGAAAAATCGTTCTGAAGTGTTTTCTCATTTTTGTGCCTTTTATGTTGAAATAAAAACACAATTCAATGCTTCTATTCATATCTTACGTAGTGATAATGCCAAAGCATACTTTTCTGAATCCTTTCAGTCGTATCTGATCAAAAATGGCATTCTTCATCAATCCTCTTATGCTACCACATCATCTCAAAATGTAGTAGCCGAAAGAAAAAATAGACACCTTTTTGAAACAGCTCGAGTATTCTTGTTTCAAATGCAAGTTCCCAGCCAATTTTGGAATAATGCTGTTTCCACATCCTTTTTTTTTATTAACCGCATATCGTTATTGGTTTTTTAAGGTCAGATTCCTTATAGTGTTTTTTTCCAAATAAATTTTTGTTTCCTATTAAGTCTAAAATATTTGGTAGTACTTGTTTTATTCGTGATATTCATTCTGATGTCACAAAATTAGATCCAAAGTCTTTAAAATGTATGTTTCTTGGGTACTCTCGTATTTAAAAAGGATATAGGTGTTTTTGCCCCACTCTAAACAGATATCTAGTGTTAGTTGATATTACTTTCTTGAAAAACGTTCATTTCTTTTCTACTTATCCTACTTACTCTATTAAGGGGGAGGATGATGATGAATTGTTGGTGTACACTATTACCTCTTCTTGCCCTCTAGAGGTCTCTCCACTCACTACATATGTTAGTTCTCCAGAGGTTTCTCCACTTGAAGAGTCTACCCCTACCAGGCCACCCATTACTTAGTTCTATTCCAGACGTCAACAACCTCCAGATACATTACCTAAACCAATCACTTCGTCGTCAAATCCGGTTCCTAGTGATACTGATTTACCAATTGCTCTTCGAAAAGGTAAAAAACAATGTACTTACCCTATTTCTTCTTTTGTTTCTTATGGTCACTTATCCTCTATTTCTTGCTTCTTTATTGCATCACTTGACTCAATTTCTATTCCCAGAACTACTCATGAAGCTTTATCTCATCTTGGTTGGCGTGAGGCTATGATAGAAGAAATGAATGCCTTAGATGATACTGGTACTTGGGACTTGGTAAATCTACCTACAAGAAAAACAGGCATTGGATGCAAATGGGTGTTTACAGTTAAAGTTAATCCAGATGGATTAGTGGCTCACCTTAAGGCCCGTCTTGTTGCTAAAGGATATGCACAAACGTATGGGGTGGATTACTTTGACACTTTCTCTCTTGTTGCTAAGCTGACGTTTGTCCGTTTATTTATTTCTATGGTAGCTACCTACAATTGGCCTTTATACTAGCTAGATATTAAGATTGCCTTCTTGCATGGTGACCTTCAAGAGGAAGTTTATATGAAGCAACCACCTGGTTTTGTTGCTCAGGGGGAGTATGGGAAGGTTTGTCGTCTTCACAAATCCTTGTATGTTTTGAAACAAAGTCCTCATGCTTGGTTTGGAAAATTTAGTCAAGCGATTCAAAAGTTCAACATGATAAAGAGCAAATGTGATTATTCAATTTTCTATAGATAGTCTGAAACTGGTAGTATTCTTCTAGTTGTGTATGTTGATAATATTGTTATTACTAGAAGTGATATTGTGGGAATTTCCTCTTTTAAGTCATTTCTTCACACTCAATTTCAAACAAAAGATTTAGAGGGGTTGAAATATTTCTTGTGTATTGAAGTGACAAGAAGCGAGAAAGGCATCTTTCTATCTCAGAGGAAATAAGTGTTGGACTTATTGACTAAGACAGGAAAATTGAGAGCTAAACCATGCAACACTCCAATGATTCCTAATCTACAGCTTACAAAAGATGGTGAACCATTTGAAGAACCTGAGAAGTATAGAAGATTGGTGCGAAAGTTGAATTATCTTACAATGACTCATCCTAACATTGCATATTCTCTCAGTGTTATGAGTCAATTCATGTCTTCTCCAACAGTCAATCACTGGGCAACTTTAAAGCAAATTTTGTGCTATTTGAAGGGTGCTCTTGGACGTGGCATATTGTATGGAAATCATGGACACACTGACATTGAATGGTTTTCAGATGCAAACTAAGCAGGTACTAAGATAGATAGAAGATCCACTATTGGCTATTTTGTTTTTGTTAGAGGAAATTTGGTATCGTGAAAAAGTAAGAAGTAGTGCTATGTCCCGATCTAGTGCAGAATCAAAATATAGAGCTATGGCACAGTCTATGTGTGAAATAATATGAGTATATCAACTTTTGACTGAAGTGGGTTTCCAAATTTCATTACCAATGCAATTGTGGTGTGATAATCAAACTGCTCTTCATATTGCCTCTAATCCTGTGTTTCATGAACGAACTAAGCATATTGAAATTGACTGTCATTTCGTTCGAGAGAAAATTTAACAAAATTTTATTTCTACGAGATATGTAAAGACAATAGAACAGCTAGGAGATTTTTTCACTAAGGCTATAAATGAGGTTCAAGATGATTATATTTGTAACAAACTGAGCATGATTAATATCTATGTAGCAACTTGAAAGGGAGTGTTATAGAATCTGTAAATATGTACATTACTATATAAGACTTAATTATAAGGGTTTAATTATGGTAGAAATTGATTATAGGATCGCAATTATAGGAATCAAATATTCCTCTTTCCTAATCTAGGATACCTAATGTGTATATATATATGTATCTCTGTAACAGTGAAAGCATGAATGAAAATATACTTTTCATTTCAGTTTTGTTTAGTCTAACCCTTGTTGTAAGCCCTGATCTTACTCTAGTATGAGATCAGATTCTTGATAATGCTACTATGTCTTCTCTTGATGAAGTGTTTGTTCGATTACTTCATGTTTCCTCCCCTAATGTTGTGACAAGATCTCTCATTGTTGACTCTTTCATTATGGCTTCTCAGTTTCAAAATACTGCTAAAGGAGAGCAAGGAGATCATGGTGGCAAGGGAAGTCGAGTCAAGTGTAGTCACTATCATCAGTGGGGGTATAGCAGGGAGAAATGCTACAAATTGCATGGACGACCTACTCGGGCTACCAATGTTGTTCATGCAAATCACTATGATCTTCGTTTTAAATCATCTAAAAGACACACTTAGCCATCCTTGACTCTTACTGGTGCTAATTATGAAAAATATCTCAAGTATCAAGCAAGCAAGCAGTCTTCTTCAATTGTTGCTTCCATTGCTCACTCAAGTAATTTAGTTACATGTCCTAGTTTGTTATCTCATTTTACTAATGCTACATCTTTACCATTAGTTACTTTAGCTAATAGGCCCAAAATAGTTGTTAAAGTAATGCCTCGTGCTCATCCACTTCTCTCATTGTCGTTAGACTTTGTTCTTTATATTCTCAATTGTCTTTTTAATCTTGTGTTTGTCAATAAACTTACACGCTCTTTACATTGTTCTATCACTTTTGATAATGAATCTGTCATTATACAAGACCGAGGCACGAGATGGATGATTGGTATAGGACGCGAGTCACAGGGCCTCTATCATCTCAACTTATCTTCTGCTCCTATCGCATGCATTGTCTCTGAGTCTCCAGCTCTCCTTCATAATCGTTTGGGTCATCCCTGCTTATTAAAGCTTCATAAAATGGTGTCAAGTCTATCTAATTTACAGTCTTTAAGTTGTGAGTTCTGTCAACTTGAAAAACATTTTCGTAGTTTATTTCCAAAGCGTGTCAATAAATAGATTACGCCCTCTTATGAGTTAGTTCATTTAGATGTTTAGAGTCTTTGTCGTGACTCTTCTATTTTGGGTTTTCAATATTTTGTCATATTTATTAACGATTATTTTTGTTGCACTTAGTTATTTTTAATGAAATCTCAGACAAAGTTGTATTCCATATTTGAATCATTTTGTGCTAAAATTAAGATACAATTTAACACTGTTATTTGTATATTGCAGAGTGATAACACTCACAATTATTTTTCTGCTCCCTTTACTAAATTCACATCTTCCTAGGGAATCTTTCATCCATGTTATTGTGTTTACACCACAGAACAAAATGGGTTTGTTGAGCATAAGAATAGACATCTCATTGAAACTGCTTGCACTTTACTTTTACATAAGGTCCCTCTTCGATTTTGGGTAGACGTTGTGCTAACTACTTGTTTCTTGATCAATTGGATACCTTCTTCATTCCTATAAAACAAGGTACCTCATTCTATCTTTTTCCCTAATCAACTGTTATACTTTCTTCCTTCACGTATCTTTGATTGCATGTGTTTTGTTCATATTTGTTCCCCTAATTAGGATAAACTATCTGCCAAGTCTATCAAGTGTATTTTCCTAGGATACTCACGTCTTAAAAAATGGTATAAGTGTTTTTCTCCAGCAACATATTGATATTTCATATCTACTGATGTTACATTTTTTTAATCTTCTCCCTTCTTCCCTTCATCTCCACCAAGAAGTGATTCTATAACCGAGGTCCTTCCTATCCTTTACATGGTCCTCTTCCTGAATCTGTACATGTACCATAGTGTCCTCCTATAGGACATTGCTCCTAATAATCTTCCTGATAATGTCAAGGTTGGTCCGAATGGTCAGGTTAATCGATTAAAAGCACGTTTGATGGAAAAAGGGTACACTTAGATTTATGGATTGAATTATTATGACACTTTTTCCCTTATGGCTAAAATGTCATCCATTTGCTTGTTCTTATCTATGGTTGTCATTAGACAATGGCCTCTGAACCAATTGGACATTAAAAATGCATTTTTTCATGGTGAGCTTTAAGAAGAAATCTATATAGAGCAACCATCTAGCTTTGTTGCTCAGGGGAGAGTCTAGTTTGGTATGTAAATTTCGTTGTTTTCTGTTTGGCTTGAAACAATCTCCTCGTTCCTGGTTTAGATGTTTTAGTACTGTCATTCAAGAGTTTGGTATGGTTCAGTATAAGTTTGATCATTATGTTTTTTATATACATATATCACCAGGGCAATGCATCTATCTAGTTATCCATGTCGACAATATTGTCATTACATTAAGTGATCAAGATGATATTGCATAGTTAAAAAAACACTTGCTCAACCATTTTTAGACCAAAGATTTGGGATTGCTGAGGTACTTCCTTGGTATAGAAGCGGTTCAATCTAGCATTGGTATTGTGATCTATCGGAGAAAGTATCCATTGGATATTTTGGAAGAAACAATAACTCTCCGGTGGATCATAATTTCAAGTTCTTACCTGGACAGGGGGAGCCTCTTGTAGACCCTAGAAGATAGCAAAGACTAGTTGGTAAGCTTAATTACCTCACCATCATAGGGCCTGAATCTCCTTCCCTGTAAGCATCGTTAGTCAATTTCTATAGTCTTCATGTGAGTTATTGGGATACAGTTGTTCAGATTTTGAGGTATATTAAGGATGCACCAAGCAAAGGTTTGTTAAATGAAAATAGGGGTCATACAAAAATTGTTAGATATTTTGATGTTGATTAGGCAAGTGCTCCATCAAATAAATATTCCACTTCTGGTTTTTGTGTTCTGCTTGGAGGAAACCTAGTTTTTTAGAAAAGTAAGAAGCAAGATGTCGTTTCTAGATCAAGTGCAGAGGCAAAATATCGTGCAACGGCCTCAGCAACTTGTGAGCTTATTTGGTTGAAGCAACTGATCCGATAATTGAAATTTATAGAAGTATCACAAATGAAGTTACTCTGTGATAATCAAGTTACCTTCTATATTGTCTCCAATCTAGTGTTTCACAAGAGGATTAAACATATAGAAATTGATTATCATTTTATTCGAAAAATAGTTTAATCTAATTGTATTACTACTAGTCACGTCAGCTTAAATGACTAGCTAGAGGATATTCTCACTAAATCTCTCAGGGGGTCTCGTATTGATTTTATTTGTAATAAGTTTGGTGCATATGATCTATGTGCTCAAGCTTGAAGAGGAGTGTTGAGTTGTATAAAACTATATTAGGATTAAGATCTGTAAAATAGGAAATTAGAATATTGCATTTTCAATTATAGTTTATTGTAATAGTATATATAGATATATTTTGTAGAGTATAAATACACAAGAAATTTAGTCCATTCATATTCTTCCCAGTTGCGACTAGATGATACTAAGGAAATTGACAGTGATTAATTACCTATCATGAAGAGCAAACAAAACTCCATCTAATGAACGAGAAACATCAATTTCAATGCAGTCTGCTTGAGAATGAATAGCAGATCGATATGCATCCATCTAATGAAGAGGAAAAATAACAAAAAGATCATAACCAAAGATTAATCTTTTAACATTAAGAAAAAAACTCTAAAGAAACAAATTCACGTACAAAGATATATAGATATTCTATATCCTTCAATTTTGCTAATAAAGTTGTGGAACTTATTTGTGATTATCTGCTATAATTTAAATAGTTCTATACGACCACATCATTGCAACTTGATCAAGTTGAACACATAGCATACGATAAGTGGCAAAAAACTACTTAAAGCAATATTTGTAGAAAAAAGAAAAAAAAATGAACACTGAATAATGATTTGCTGGCTTCTAATTAGACTATACAAAGGAAGAAACTAAAAGTAAAAACAAGATTCCTACAGTGTTTGGGAATGCGTTTATTGAGTCACCACCATGAGCACACACAAAAGGAGGATCATTTAGCCAATCACACTTCTTCAATTGCATCTGCAAAAGATCAAGTAGAATTCATAAGTGAATATTTAAATCTATAATAGAGACAATAAATCAACAACAATATCAGATTATAACTATCATGATATTCAAATCTAATCCCAATTCAAAAACAATATAAAAACAAAATTGCAGAAAGTTGATGAAGATTACAAATATAATATTGGTTGTCATTAATTTAACATCATAAATTAATGGTTGAAGAAATTTACAGTGTCAACAATGGCCCAATAACGTTACCAAGCCACCTAAAAAAATATAAATAGTGTAATAACATATGAGATAAAAAGAATTCTGAATTTTTTCTTCTGATTTTTAAATTGATATTACACAGTATTATATAACAAATTACAAGAGAAAAAAAGGAAATTAAATCACTCCTAAATCTGGAAAATTGTCTAATCTCTCTATTCAAGGGATTTTAAATTAAACTTCTTAATCTAACTTAATCCCTCCATTTAAGGGATTTCAAATTAAACTTCCTAATCTATTTACAACTCAACACTCCCCCTCAAGCTGAGGAATAGATGTCTTCCATTCCCAGCTTGAATACAAGATCATGGAATCTCGAACTGTTCAACCCCTTTGTTAGAACATCAGCTAATTGACATTCTGATGGAACATAGGATATACACATTAATCCTTCCTCCAATTTCTCTTTAATGAAATGTCTATCAATTTCAATATGCTTTGTCCTATCATGTTGTATAGGATTATAAGCAATATTGATAGCTGACTTCTTGTCACAATAGAGTTTCATAGGACCTTCCCATTTGACTCTCAAATCATCTAGGATAATCTTCAGCC
Source organism: Mangifera indica (assembly GCF_011075055.1). Taxonomy (NCBI): domain Eukaryota; kingdom Viridiplantae; phylum Streptophyta; class Magnoliopsida; order Sapindales; family Anacardiaceae; genus Mangifera; species Mangifera indica. The sequence goes on from NC_058147.1 coordinate 15,331,772, forward strand.
AGAGCAGTTCACACAATCCTTGAGCAATAACCCTAAATTCTGATTCTGCAGATGATCTTGCCACCACATTTTGCTTTTTACTGCTCCAAGTTACCAAATTACCTCCAAGGAAAGTACAATACCTTGCAGTTGATTTTCTATCCACTAGAGAATCTGCACAGTCAGCATCAGTGTAAGCTTCTAAAGCAAGAGTATCATTCTTCTTGAACAAGTTTCCTTTCCCTGGATTGCCTTTCAAGTAATGCAGCACCCTGTAAGCAACTTGAAGATGAGGTTCTCTTAGATCATGCATGAATTGACTAATCACACTCACCGAGTATGCTATGTCTAGCCAAGTGTGAGCAAGGTATATGAAATTACCGACCAACTTCTGGTACATTCTTTTATCAACAACTGGTTCTCCTATAGCTTCTCCCAACTTATGGTTGGGATCCATTGGGGTAAAGACTAGCTTACACCCAATCTTCCCTGTTTCTGTTAATAAATCAGTCACGTACTTTTGCTGAGATATGAAGATCCCTTGTGTGGAATATGCCACCTCAATACCAAGGAAATATTTTAGTTTCCCCAATTCTTTTAGATCAAACTCTCTTACTAGTCTCTGTTTCAATTCATGCTTCTCTTTCTCATTATTCCTAGTTACTATGATGTCATCCACAAAGACTAGAAGAGCAGTCACTCCCCCTACAACTGAATGCTTAATGAAGAGAGTGTGATCACCTTGGCTTTGTTTGTACCCAGACTCCTTCATGACTTTTGCAAATCTCCCAAACCATGCTCTAGGAGATTGTTTTAATCCATAAAGGGTCTTTCTTAGCTTGCACACCTTGTTACTGTGTCCCTCTCAAAT